>NC_046658.1:70119729-70126346 GCF_010883055.1 Belonocnema kinseyi
CAATACGCCAATTAGCACAAATGGTAAGTTCCGACAGTGCCTACAAGTGTGCCTACTGGCCGCTAGATGGCAATACCGGTTTCATGTGTATACACCTGGTAGGCCATAGGTGAATTCCAATAACAATAGCGAAAGGACAGAGTGCAATATCATGGAATATGATTTCATAAAGGGTAGCAGCTTGCAAAAGGCAGACAGGCCCCTTATATCTTTTCTCTCTTTCATTCATCCTCACGCGATATCTCGGAACAGAGATACCTACATGTTTCTCCAGCAAAGTTTTTCCGCGGTCTGCCTTTCTCTCACTTCGTGTTATGATGGATGAACCCTCTTATTGCCGCGTGTTTTATGCGCATCGCTGATAAAGTTATTTCTTGTCTTTTTGTCCTAAAAAACTTGTCAGTCTGCTCATCGAACCGAGCCAGTCGCACTTTACCCGTCAGAGTTTATATGTAGTGCAGGTATATATCTCATTTCCAGAAGCATCAATGGCTCCTCCACTGAACTAGAATGACGGAAAACGTAAAGTTAAAATCGATGCTCTGGTGCTCCATATGCTTCTTAACGGGCTTCTCATCACACAAACTCGAGTCAATCTGGCCATTGTATATTTTTAAAAAATCGATATGGGAGGTAAATGATTTTAGGTGCCTAACATGAAGATATTGGAGATAAATCCTGATTTGATATGCTTTTTTGGTATAAAAGATTCCAACGATCTTGTGAGACGATAATATTTCAAAGATTGTTTCAGGTAGAAAGAGATCCCCCAAGTAGAAAAGTCGAGAGGGAAGTTATGATCTTTTTGTCACGGTCAATTAAACTGAGATTGGAAGAAATTAAATGTTTTTTTTTAGAGTTCTAGAAGCGTTCTCTTTTCCATTCATGTGCACTTGCTAACTATATACGCACTAAAAATAGTGCAGACCATCAATCAAGAGGTCGGCAACCCTCATCGGCCCACACCGTGTTCGTGTACCCAAACAAATACACGAATAAAGACGCTTTGGACCTATATTTACACTTTTATGTACGTTGAGCGAATTGCATTTCACGAAAGAGTTGAAACTGTCGAATGAATTCCAATTCCAAACTCATATTTCATCTAAAAATGTTATTTTTTATTGTTGTAAAGTGCCTTTTAAAGTACACATCTTTTCTGCAGCTAATTAGTTAATGTTCAGTTCTCCGAGTCTTATAATTATTAGACTTTGGTTATTAATGGATTACTGTGAGTGTACAAATTTGAATGGTTTTGAAGGCCACTGAGCCATGAATCAGTCAATATCGTTTTTGCTTAGGGTATATCAATGAAGAGGTCTATCTGATCTAAGTGAAGGAGATCCCTTTTAATTGTAGAGTCGCCTTGGAAACCTCTATAGGCGTTGATTAAAAGCTACATCATGCGTGTACACCCTGAGGCTACGGAGCACGCCCTGTCACTCATTTCCTTTTGCAAGGTATCTTCTGTGGCTTTTATTCTGAATTGTATCTTGATGACAACCTGAGAGTCACTATAAAACCTAAATCAGCACCTCCGTATAAGGAGAAAAATAGATGTCAAAATCGAGATATTTTATGAATTGTAATGTTAAACTAGTATATCGGAGATGTATAGCATGCGCAATTTGCGATTAATATCTCGGACCTTACAAATTGGGTTACGAGAAAAATGAAAAACCTGGTGGCCAATTGATGAAGTTTATAGCTTATGTTGTTTTGAGGCATGTGAAAAAATGATGATCATTAATGTTTTGCCCACATTATTGATAGTATTTTTGTGAATTATTTTTTAAAGTCAATTGATTTAAAATTTAAGGTAAATATGACTTAAAAAGGAGTTCTTAACTAATCAACATTTGAAGCAACTATTAGGTTTGAAAAGCAAGTTGTTATGTCTGATACTGGCTCGTAAGTCATGCCTGAATCCAACAATATCTTGCCACACACATATATCTCACCTGTCGGCAATGATTCTCCCCAAAGGGAGCGAAATTCTTGCGACCCTTCTTTTCCAATTCCCTTTTTCCGTTTCTCTTCTAACGGAAAGTGTCTCTTCTAAGTAAGACCTTTTCCTCGGCGCCGCAAATGATCCATTCCATTACATAAAAAGTATACTAGGATTTTCAATCTCAAATATAAAAGGAAATTACTATCGCTGTTTTATTCACCGTATCTCCCAAGTTTGTTTCGAAAATTGTTTCTTATTTTCGACTGTCTATATATCGCTGAACTTACAACTCTTAAAAAAGGGTAAAGTGATTTTATTTAGCCGTTATATGAAGAGAAAAACTAAACGTAAAACATATCATCCGGTATTTTATAGCAGCCTTCATGCTCAGAAAGTTGGCAGTCCTAGGGCTGTACTAACTTCAATGACGTGTTTGTTGCAGTGCCTCAAGATTTGGTTGACACTACAGTAGCAGTAGTTCAAAATTTCCAATTTGTTTTTGCGACTTACTTTTTCATGTGGATTAGCACATCATTATAAAATTAAAACCCGTGTTTTGCAAAATATTTTAAATCGGAAAACTTTAAATTTGAATGATTTAAAATGAGAAGCGTTGAAAATTTGAGCATTTGAAATTTAAGCTAATTAAAACATTGAAGAGGATCATGGGAGAATTGGAAGCCTTCAAATCTGATTTTACATGATAAAATATTCCCCAGCCTATAAAGTTTTTATTTTAGAAGCTTGATCATTTTGATGATTCAAAAAATGAAAGCGTGCAACAGTTTTTGCGATTCAAAATATTATTGAAAAGTCTGACTTTAAAAGGTTTCAGAAGTTTGTACACTTTAGAATAAACTATTTTTATTTGAAGAGCACAATGTCGAGCAAAATCTAGTCATCTCTTTTTCCCCGCAAAAAATTCTTTAACCCAGCTAATCTTTTGTTGGAATTGGTACCAAAGCGAGAATCAATTTAGCCGATATTGCTGGTAAATAATAACCTGAAACCGCGAAAACAGCAATAAAATTTTCAAAGTTATTCGTTAGCGTTATATCACAAACGCAGAAAAAATCTTTAGTGTGGTTACTAGGCCAGAAAATGATTACCAAGCTTCTGAGTTAAATCTGCATAAAATCATAAATCAAGTTACCAATTTTTGCATTGATACTTTTCGCACTTGTGTACTTGTGTTTCAAGTACAGTAATTGGTGAAACATGCGTGAAATAATTTCCAGTCTGTGATACAAGCGAGTCGAGCTAGCAATTTCGCACGAAGTACCCTTTCAAAATTTAATGGCATGTTTGCTCGAGATTCTGATATAAGTTCACTGATGCGTGGCTGGGCACGTTATGCCAGTATTTTACCATCTGTCGAATACTACTCACATTTATTGGGGATAAGTGCTTTACGAGAATAAAATATTTGCATTTAATCACGTCCCAGTCGACTATAAAATCGAGAAGTACATGAAGAATGGCCTCACAAACCTTACATAAACTTGGGGATGGTCTACGTTTTTTTTTTTATTGGCATGCAATTCATATTTCATATAGGTAATTCTCCGGAACAGGTCCTTGACTTCTGATTACTGGCCGTGAAAATAAAATTTTGGGGGAAAGATCACTCGCATATAGTTAAATATATTTTCAAAAAGTTATATGACCGAAACTAATAAAATGTATAAATGGAAATAATGTTTAAGAGATGAATAACAGTTTACCTGAATTATTCATTCAGCAATTAATTTAGCAAACATAAAGAAAAGCAAAAAGGCAGAATAGGTGTTTCTTTCGTAAATGTTTTTTTTGTTTTGTTCAGACGAGAAAGGGAAGGGAAAATAATCTCTTGCAAATTCTCAAACGCAGCCGACGTGGTTTTCACAGGTTTTGCATCCGGTCGACATTTTTTCTCACGGCAGCCGACGGGAGATTTATTGAGCCTACAGTAACTCTCCAAAACTGCGGTTGGCAGGTTGATGAGCCGTTAGGTTCGCATTATTTTTCATTTGCGCACACTCCAGGGACACTTTAGGTTTCATCTTATATCTATAGTCTTATACCCTGTACCCTGCAGTCCCTACACGAAAGCCGGATTGAGGTTTCTATTCTATGGTATTAAGAGTTATTACGTTTTCGAGTAGCCACCGCCGTGAAGGAACCGGAAACTAGCTCCACGCGCAAATTTCCGTGCAAGATTGCCGCCGGGATTCTTTACCTTTTTTTCTTTTCTTAAAATGCTCGGTTCAGACGGATTACCCAGCGGTAGCGCCTTTATTGCTCTCGGGTCGCCGAGAATAGCACCAAAAGGTGTGTTCGCAATTTGCGAAATAATTCGCACGGAAGAAGAAATTAACCTGTGAAAAAGCAGTAAAAATACCGTTAATTAAAGTTCCTGTACTTTTTACTGGTTTGTTCATTTATAGGGTACATATTAGAGATATTTATGTTTTGATAATCATTATTTTAATATATTTTTTAAAATTGTACCCAATTCCAAATTGATCAATCTTAAATTTTAAAGCCTTAAAAATTATAAGCAATAAAAAACTTTTAGCATTTTAATTATGTACTCAAAGCATAAGTTTGAGATCATTTTTGAATTGATACTTTCAAAATCGTACAATTTTAGTTTAAAACATTCGACTTGAAAGAGCCTAAACTTCTTATGTAAAATTTTCTGCTGGACATCTTAAAACTGAATTCGAAATTTAAAACCTTACAGTTCGGAACATTTTAAAGTATTTTAAAACTTCATAGCACTATGCACTCGTCTTGGATGAATGTCAATATGGGATAAGAAGGTAGTCTGTGTCATGCAAGCGAGTGCCAAAATAACACTTAAAAAGATCGCTCACTCCTTGTGAAAATGTGGAGGACCACACTTGAGTTAAGACCATGTGAATTCCGCGTGCTCATTCAGATCCTCCCATTCGTCGGCTCAAGGCGTGTAAAATTGTATCGAGGTGGAGAATTGTAGATCCTTTAAAGTTGAAACGATCTCGGGTACGCTCGAGAGTATTTTCCTAAACCATGGAGAAAATGAGGTCTTAGCTTCAATGATCTCTCAAAGAAAAGCAGTGTACAATTACCGGATTACTTCCGAGACCGACTCCCGAGGGATATATACTTCGAAGATGTCTCCATTCGTGTGAGAACATCTGTCAATTTAGGGACCTTGTCACAGTGCCACAAGCCGCAGCACAAAAGGTGCTAAATGTCTCTGAACCTTTTTTTTTTTATAAGTATACAGATCTCAAAACGGGATACAGTTGAACTGAATCTTGTCAACACAGAAATAGGAACTATGGGAATGTAAACCTGAAGAAATACACTTATCTTTCGGTATTTTCATTGTTCGAAAAAACATTCCGGGAACGACGGTTCTTTGCAACTTATTTGAGAAGAAAAGGAAAAAGAAATATTAATTGGCAAGAAAACACACACAGAAAATTCTTTAAGTGTTGCGTCATATATTTATCAGTCGATAGCAGACAAATTGCAAGCTCTTTCTTTAAAAGTTGCTAACTTTTTTCAAAATAGTTCAACAAAATTAACAAGTTTTTTTAACAGTTCAGGACTTGTGCATAAACCAGTTTTTGTCAGCAACCTGATATTGCTTTTATTTTTTCTACTTTAGTACTAATGTTTTCATTATTCACATTCGTTGGAGTCATGATTTAGGAACCATGAATTACCCTGGACATTTAGTTTTATTGGTACTAAAATATTTAAGGCTATGTAAAAGTCATCGTTCCTGAGAAGGGAAGCATCGAGGAAAGCATCACCCCGGTTGCATATATATTTATATCGCGACTTGTATCACGTAGAGGAGCTTATACTGCGGTACGTAGAAATACGATGCTGCTCGGAGCATAAATAAATATAGGTCGAAACTGAACTGGTTGGAAAGTTTTCTGGATTAAACAAACGTAAATCCAGGCGTCCCAAAGTAGAATTTGTAGATTATAGAACTCGATCCCTGAACAACTGAGAAAACCACGTTTTTCTCTCGGGGCAAAGGAAAAAAAGACTTTTTTTTCTCTTGGTTCTCGGATATGTCGCTGTGTAACCATTGGTGAGGTTTGGCACGTGGGGATAAAATTCTCAAACACATTAATTATCGTCGACGAGTCGCTAATGACTTTTTAACGAGCGCTAAAAGTGCACAGTTCCGCCGGGATTGAAGCTCCTTATCGCAAAGGTGTCGGTATGGATGTAGTTCACAGCATCATCGCATCCCCTGTTTTTAAACTTTTACTGCCGCGGTGCTCTATGCTCATATAAAATAAATAACGCCCAAACGGAGAGCGATTCGAAAAGTATTTCCTACTCCGAGATAAGAGGTCGGCATTAATTTTCAAATTATTAAAAAATGTTGCCTTGAAAATATCTCATTCAATTAATTTCACTCCAATTTGTGAGACCTATTTCATTCGGTAGGCAAATGGAAATTCAAGGAATGGTCAAAACAGAATAGGCGTGAAAAAAATGTAAAGGGACCACGCGTACTTCCTGTGTACACTGCTTCCGGTATATATGTAGATATAGTTTTACGTGTATTACGTGTAGAAGCATTTGCAAGGGTGCATCTGCATAAAGCATACGAGTATGGGAACCGAAACCATGAAAGTTCACCTACTATACAAACAGGACAAATGCACTA
>NC_046658.1:70126446-70171174 GCF_010883055.1 Belonocnema kinseyi
GATGTGTGTAAGTATATCTATGGTATTTGGGCATGTGTTCTATATAATCAGCTTTGGCTACCCATACACTTTTAGATTGAATATTTAACCGAAGAATACCATGTCCTCCTGGTTGAAACCAGATATTCCTGAGCTTATAATTCTCTAGAATTGGCCGCTCTAATTACAATTTTTTAAGTCATTTTACCATTCCTTTCATGTCAGTTATATGAAAAATTTTGAATGATTTTAAACGTTATTGAAGGTCAGAGATTTTTTCAAAATCAAAGTAAATGTTACATAGTAGCCACCGTCGGATATCAGTTTAAAAGGTGTAAATGCAGAAAATATGATACAAATTTCTTATACCCGTTATCGCCTTTTATCTGGAATTAGTATTCAGGGAAAGTTATATCTTCTTTCTCATCTCTTACTGAAGATGCATTGAGCAGATCCCTGCAGACTGAAACGGACAGCATAGAAATAGTCCCTTTTTCAAATATTTAACCTGATTTCAGAAAAATTACAGGGTGAGATTGCTAGTAAACGTGAGTTTGATACAATTGCGTTTTAGGAAGGATCAGAGTGGCCTGCAGAGTTGCAGGGAACATGTGTCACTTGCATATGTCGCCCTACCAGGCGTCAATCATTCCCGACCTCCTTCATTCGTTGCACGCGCAATACGATGGGAGCATTGTCATCAGGCCCTTCGTGGAGTTCTCCTAACGGGTAACCCCTGTGGCAATTCATATTACAATCATCCGTATGTTGACCATTGGGATTGAAGCCGCTCCAGGAATAACGGAGCTTTAGTCTCCACATTTCCACATTTTACCTATTTTCATGTCCTGCTTTTAAAAGCCACGAAATTGATTATGAAATAAGTAACATGAAAGAATTTCCCCATAGTAATATACTATAATAAATCCTTATATACTTATGCAGAGACAAATGTCGCTTATATCCATTTGAAATAGTGGAAAAATATTACATATTGAAATTATAAATGATAGGCATCCCTTCCCATGAATTCAGGGTGGCTACTGGACCAGGAAATAGCGGAGAATTTAAACGAACCGGTAAATAATACTTTTGTGACAATTGCACAATTTTTAATTCTAAAATTTCCGAGAAAATTTTATATACCACATTGAAGCTAAAATGGAATAAGTTCGAATTGAAAACATTCAAGATGATATACATTTGAAAATGAAAGCCTTATTATAATTAAACAAATTTAAATGGAAATCGTTCAAAATATAATAATTCTATATTTCAACTTTGTAAGTTTCGTATTTTCAAATATTAATAATTTGCAGACTTTCAAATTGATAGTGTTAAATAATAGCTGAGCAATATGTCAATGTTTCAAAGAAAAAATGAAAAATAAATTTTACATTGATTTCAGGTGAAAGATTCGCCGTAACAAAAATTTACCTTGTCAGATAAACTTTACATGAATCGAAGATAATTTCCAATTTTTAACCGTTCCTGGATAATATTTCGATTTATAATCGCTCCATTTTTATTGGAGTTGTAGCGAGAGTTGTTGCGCTTTTTCTAAATGGTATTAAATAAGTTCTAATTCGTCTAGAATAGTGTAATTTATTTTGTAAGAGGTATATCAGTAAGAAGGATTTTTTTTCGTGTTTTCTATTGCTGATTCTGCATATTTTACCTAAATTTGCTCACTTCAGCGTGACGCAGTAGACGAGATCACAATTATTCTCCTAACCTCGGTGAAACTTTCGCCGAAATATGTTTAATTTTTAACCGTTGCAAGTCTTACCGCCAAAAATTTTAACTTTTGTTTTTTTCTGTGTTTGTTTTTAATCTGTCGAAATTTAAGTAGATTTTCTTGTAATATTAAAAACGTTTATGTTTAAAGGCCTCGAAATAAAAATAGTTAAGTTCTGATGGTTTCCACTTGTGAATTATACAATTTTAAACGTTCTTCATTTAGAGATTGTCTAAACTTGATAGAAGCGCCTTTGAATTAATTTGAAGTTTCAGAGCTACTGCTTCGTAATTAAACAAATTTAAATACTTAATTTTTCAATTCCATCTGGGTATTTTGAAGGTCTTGACATTAAATAAAATTATTCAGCTTATACAAGATTTCCAATTTTAAAAGTTTCAAGGATAAAATCATTCCGCTTTAGATCCATCATGATTGGTAAATTTGAGTGACTGGGACAATTTTTTTAATCCTGGGAAATGACTGGAATTTTTTTCTGACATTTGCGGTCATCCTAAGAATACATTATACATACCTTTGGGATTACTTGTTTTATTTATTGAGTGTATAGTGTATTATATCTATGATGAAAACTTGAATTTTAGAGAAGCTGTTTTAAAATGGAGTAACTTTTGTTCCCATTCGAGTTTGTCCATTACCTGTCAAGAGTGTGTAGTCCGTTTGATGTCGGTCGTCGGTAAACACTTGCTATAGTTTATCTTTGGATGCACCCTTCTTGACTTCGCCGTCTAACGGTCGACTTGGGGCTTGAGAGCCAACAAACGACATAACTAAACAGACGACTTTAGTACACGCACCTGTGTTCCATCCTATATACACTACAAAAATTAGATTTCACATAGGCCAGAATCAATGCAGGAAACGACCAGAGCCAACTAACGTACATATGTTATCTGATAAGGAGCTGATTGCTCTCGTCGTAAATAATTTCGTGGAACTATGCGAAACCAAACAATATTTGAAAATCTTGTCTAGAACATTATGTTTTCCGTTCTAAAATTGGTGGAAAATGTAAAAGTATTGGTTGGTTTAGTGATAAGGACCTGTTTACCGGGTTATAATTCCAAAGTTCATCGGTATTTCACTACAGGTGAATTGCAGGAATGACAAACGAAAAATGAATTTTTAGCGGTGTTTAGAAAACAAACGTTTTATTCTTTCTAATCAAACAGTTTCATTTGCACATGTCAGGATTGTTGACAGTGTATAAAACTAAAAGCCAGAACTAAAACATTTGTCTACTCAGCTTCAAGTTGAGTGCTTTCCAACCTATATAGTTCGGATTTTTGGACATAAAAATGATTATTATTCTGCACTTATAGTAAATAGAATATGGTATTCTGCATAGCCAATTTGGAATTGGTCCCTTAATTGGCATTCTTAGAGACACGTTTTTGTCCTTCGTTGGCTTAACGATTAGATCAATTATCTCGATAATTATAAAGATTACAGTCGTCGCATAAGTTCTACAATCCACATGTGCGTCGGAGTGCTTCGATAAGCGATGCATGTTTATGATAATGAGCGAGTCGGCTTATAGCCTGGAAGAAGATGAAAAGGATTGTTTGAGCTGCTCGATCCGCACAAAGTTAGAGACGAAGGTTTATTCAACACTCGGCAAATTCTTACTCCGACATAGATCCGTTGATAAAGTGATCCATCTCGTTGATCGATTCATCCAACCAGTGAGGATATAGGATGCAACCTTTTCCCACAAAACATTAATTTGCGTTCATTTATGAGATAACACTTTTACGACATTCTTATTATCTTCAATAAAATTCCAGAATAATGCTGGTTATTTGAGCCTTCATCTTCATCAAGAATATAATTGCGCCATAACTATAAACCGAATGAAACTCGGAATGAAATCAACTTCTGCATCGTGAATCATCTTCGTGATATTCATTTGGCTAAAGAACCAAAACGCTGATTTAAATCTAATTTACGCATGCTCGTAAAGCAGCTAATAAGCCGAGAAACTCTGTTGGTTGATTCGCCGCAAAATGTGGACCACACACTTTATTTGCCGGCGAAACCGCAACTTCTTGATCTTGTCAAGCAGGTGGTCCTTGATTAATTGAGACGTAGGAAAGAAATCGGTTTTATCGAGTTAGTAGACCATTTTTTCGATAAATACTCGGCTGCTGCCTAAACTCCTCTCAACTGGAAACTCGAATCCTGTCGACAAAACTAATGACTGAATTCCGAGCTCAATCCGAAGATCCTGTTATCAGCTTGACGCAGACAACGATGAAAGTTAGGCAAAGTTTCATATGGGAAACTTTCGCAAAAGCGCTTTTCTAAGTACTATGCGCGGAAAATGTACATGCTTGAGTCGCGTGTACCATCAGGTTCACAAGGAGTTTCTCATAAGTGCTTTTTCAAACCTCGACCGCTAAAAAATCGAACTTTATCAAAGCAAAGTAAAATTCCATGGTGGATTTCTTCATTAGAAGAACAAAGGATTGATTCACTAGAGACTAGAATTATGTTTGTATCATCGCTTTGTGAGTGGGTCTGAGAAGTAAAAAATACCTCAGAGCGACTTATGTCTCGTAATTACTTTCGTTTCGCTGTGGGAGGGCCTTCGGTTCCCAGAGGGCTACGCGTGAATGATAGATCTTTCGATTTCTACGTCTCACTCTTCATTTTGTCCAGCGAGTACCTGTTTTGAATCCAGCCCCTGTAATGTATATTCTGATATTGAAATCTTCCATATACCTTAGGATTAAACTAATCTGTTTAATTCTGCATTTTTAATCAATTCTATTAGTTATAGTATTTTGGTATCACCTAATCTTGTATAAGTGGTAACATATAATTGGCAAGACAAGGGACTTGCTATAATTGGCGTATCTAAAGCAGGTTTATTTTATCGATGCAAATATTTCTATTGATCGAGGAACCGAAAACCGGTATTTCCGTGTAAATCTCACGCTTAGCATCAGGATCATAAATCCAGGCCGACCCTTGTTGCAACGGTTTATAATTACGTTTAAAATGTGCCACTTATCGCTTGCCACATTTCGCTCACAGCAATCACGAAATTGTAGCTAACAGTCGTGCGAGTCGTGACACACAGGATGTGTGTTTTACAGCGTGAACGTGGCACATGAAGTTTTAAGTTAAAATGCAATAAGGAGGTAAAAACCAGTCCCTCATGTCGATCACGATGATCAGAACACGAGATGCTGTACGACTTTACCCTAAAAGAGCCATTACACAAGTCAGCTATGCATTAGTTCCTTCCTTTTTCTTTTATCTGCGTTCTTCGCTTTGTAACTATATATACAATCTCGATGTCATTGATAATCCTAGCTTTCAACTCCAAACAATAAAAATTACGGGTCACTCGTGTGATTGTATGAGAACAATAGTCAAAATTCATACTAATTAAGGGGTATAAGGTTGTGTTTTGTTCATTGTTTACATTTTTATCAGAGAAGGTATTTGATTTGTTTAAAATTTACCCCCCCCCCCACCCTCAGTTTTGGTCAAATTTTCACGTTTCGAGACGTCCTGAATTCGGAAAACAGGTTTTTACGCATGTGTATGTCTGTCTGTCTGCCTGTGAGCACGATAACTTTCGAAAAAATCATTCTACATATTAGATTGATCTTTGGTGCACTCTTTAAGTGTCCTAAACTAAAGGTCAAGTTCATTCGCCAGCCATTTTTCATAAAAAGTCAGAAAGCGAGCGCATTTTGAACATTTTTGAGACCACTTTTTTCAAAATTAAAAAAATGTCTGTACTGATGTTTATAGTATTCAAAACTTCGAACAATTTCTCCTAATAACTTTTTGCATAAAATTAAAAATTACCATAGTTATAGTATTATTTACAAAATTCCAAAAGGCAAACGAAAATGACCATTTTAAGCCAAATAACGCACGATATGGAAAAAAGTAAAGAAAAGAAAAAGTTTTCTTTCAAATGTCCTACAAGATTATCATGAGAAATTTTTTAATTTTCTTGAAAAAAAAAATTTTTAATTTTGACAGCATAGAAAATAATGGAAAATATAAAAAGTACATTTTTCCATTCAATAATTTCACAATATTTCAAAGATTCTCAAATTTATAAATGTATTTTCAAAAAAAAAAATATATATATGTAAATATATAAATGTTTAGAAGTTAAAAAACGGTAAGGCTGCTCAATAAATCAATAAAACTGCGTCTGTTTTAATATCATAATGCCAATGCATGTTATAAATTATAATAATATACATTTATGGGATTGATCTAAAATTTCAGGGATAAACTTGAGGGCGAAACACGAGATACGTGATTAAAATGTGTACGTTAAAGCCGAAGGAGCTTTAACAAAAGAGAATTCACAGTCACTAAATTGCAGTTTTCAATGCTTTGACCTTTATTTTTAAAAAGTCTTTGCATAAAGATTGAGCGCGAAACGCGAGATAAACATATTATCGAGCTTGAAGCGCGAGATCCAACTATAGTTAAAATTTTCATCATTAACGCTACACAGTTTTTAATAGCTCAAAAAATATTGTACAATTTCTAAATTAATTTCTTTCTGTTTAAATAGGAAATTTTTCATTAAAAATGCTAATAATTATATATTTTCGGATTTACACTTGAAAAAATTTACAATTTTAAATTAAAATGGTTTGCTCAGTTTTCAACCTTTGTTGCTTAATTTGGTCTGTAAAGGCTCAATTTCTATTCGAAAATTGCATACAATTTTGAATGTTTTTCATTTGAAGATTAAATAATTTTGAAAGCTTCGAAAATTTAGTTTATTCAAAGTTCAAAGTCTAATACTATGAAATCGTAAATTTTTAATTGATTTATTTTGACATAATATCTAATTTTTAAGGCCGTAGTTTTAATTGTATTCATCTCAGAAGACTTTCAGTCAAAACAGTATAATATTGATCGTTTGAATTGCAACTTAAATGTACTTTCTCAGGCTCGAAATTTCTTCTTATTTCTTCTTGTTTTCTTCCATCTTCTCATGAGTCTTATTTGTCTTATTTTGACTGCGCACACTAGTCCTCTTTATGCCAGAAGTCGTCCTTGTTCTCAAGCAAGGACGGACTTGAATAAGTGGGCAGAATCTTGTCGAGTTTTCTAAGTGAAAGACAAACTTCTTTCATGAATGACAAGACTGAATTAACACCAAAGATGGACACATGTTAAGCAAAATGTTCACATACAAAATACGGATAATATAATACGAAAAATTAACAGCTGAAATGAGTGTTATCGCGGAAATTCTTCGATAAAATTGTAACTCCTTTACATCTTGGTGTAAAAAAGGGATAAGAAGTAGATGACATTAATCGAACATACAGTATCTGTTTCTGGAATCACTAAAGATGCGAATTCAGATATGTTTCGAGGTAAAGATAAGGAAACAAATAAACAAAGTGACATACGAATAAATATAAAACTAATAACAGTACCTGACTGTGTATCGCAACAGTAAATTAAATCTAAACTGCCTAGCAACCGTAGATAAAAAAAGGATTCCTATATTACAGAGCGAACTGATAGCCTGCTTTTAGCCATATTACGAACTCTTCTGAAATATTAGCCTATATCTATTAGGTTTGCCTATTTTATTGGAAGGATTATTCTATTCGGCTTTCTTCTTCTCTTTCATTAAAATAAATTCAAATATTTTCTCATTGCCTGGGTGTCTAGACGCAAAAACCCGTTTTCGGTTTCTGTTTTTAGACGTTTAAGAAAGAGATAAAATGATTAAGAATCCACAAAGTAAATGATGTGGGGCACCTAATCGAGTGGTGGAGGAAGATCGCAAGTCCATACCTTCAAAGGTCCCTGGAGACTGCTATAAATTACTGCTTAATATCTCATAATTACCAAGCCCAGCGCGGCTTCAGGAATGCCATGCTACGACTCAGCATGCAGGTATGCGTAGTCCTGCTCATCGGTGATATAAAGGGGATAAAAGGAAGAGATCAAAAGTGAAAGAAATTGCTTGTCTCAACCTGGATACTATAATTTCTATCAAAACTTTATAAATGTACCTTTTTATTTTTATCAGCAGCATTTATTGCTTTTTCTAATATTTTAATTTTATCTATGTTTCAGGTAAGTTTGCAGTTTCTATTAACGAATAAGTCTGAAAATGAGTGGTAAGTCAATTATCCCTCGTTTCTTATTACCGAATAAATCCACATAACACCCTCAGCGAAAAATCGCTGATAAATACACAATTACGCGTTGATAAAAACTGCTTATAGATAACGTTGTCGATATCGAATGGAAGTCGAGTTGCGGGTCTGCATGGAAGGAAACATGATCGCAAACATTGTAAAGAACTCCCTTGAGATCCTAGAGTGCAAAGATCCCTCTCAGAGACGCTCCTAATGCTGCATTTATCATGAGCGGTTAGCAACATAAATTTAAAATTGACGCGACACGATTCCCCTCGAAAATCTAACTTTAACTTGAATAATGAATATTCAAACCCAATCCTCGAAACCGGATTTCTTATCAAACTTTTTGAATTGATCAAGACATTTTCGTGAATCAGTAGTCTTTAAAAAATATATTTACTAGTATATGATCGCATTTCCATAATACTGAAAGGCTATTAATTATCCGTCTCAATTTCTGATTCTGAATGATCTTTACAAATACTTATTTACTTATTTCCTTTTTTCCGGCTTTTCATGTTTTATTGTCACATTTGCAATGTGCAAATTGCACGATGATATTGTCTTTTATTGTATACCTAGTGTCATAAATCTTATTTATATAATATAAATCGTTTTCGTCTACTGTTAACTGGTCATATAAAAAGCGTATATCCCACAAAATAAGGCATGCGTTTTATCTTCTTTTTTACGAAGGGAGGAACGCGTGCACCTTAATAAAAATTCAAAGTGCACTGTCAGTAGGTTACGGTCGATTGGTTTGTGTTTTCCAAAGAACAAAACCCAAATGTTTCTATAGGTTCCTCTATGAGCATTCAGCGACTCCAATGAAAGGAAAGAGAAGACTTTTAGGATTCGCCGAACGATGAATATAGTTTCTTCTAAATTCTTCGCTTTCTTTTTTTCTAGTTCCTTTTTTCAGTTTGACCTCCTTGGGGCGGTAACGTAAATTTGATAAGAAGTGTCTGATAACGTTACCAACTCGCAACGTAATCGTCAATGTTTACCGAGAAGAGACAGAGTCATGTTTACTTATTTTGTGCGTGTCTGTCTCTGATAGGATGTAATATGAAACGAATTTGATATCGAAATTTTTAAAGCACCTGAACTGCAGTAGAATTTTTTAGCTGAACTTGATTTTACTTGCTTGGTATGGTCAGGAGTCATTTTTGATTTGTGAATTAGATGGAGAAAAGCTGCTTTTAATTTCATGGCTTTTAAGTAACTGAAATATTTTTAAAGGCCTGTGATATTATTGTAAGGTTTTTAGCATTTTCGTGATGTTTTAATTTTCATACTAGAAATGTTTAAATTTTAGAGAAGTAATTTCGAGGCAAAATGCTTCTTCTAATTAAAATTCTATAATGGATTTCAGCGCATATTCTGAGAAAATTAAGGGCCAAATGTGTCACCCTTGAAGTGATAACAAGATGACAAACGCACTCCAGTTTGTCTTCACGAGACTGGGAGACGTAAATCTGTAGACACAGTCTAATTAAAACGCATTGAATGTCTGAGATAATTAAGGGCTTATCCAACACCTTTGCAATCGAAACAAGGTATGCCTCGTCGATTGCAGACTTGTTTGAAGGTGTAAATGACTATAATTAGAGAAATTAGCGTCTCTCGTTGAGAAAAGTTCAAATCTTCTAAATTTTTTTAAAAAACAGTGACTTACTTGGGTTACATAATGTATTAGTATTCTACAAAATTTACAGTATGCCAGTCACGAGTACGTGACTGCCTTTTTTCAATATTTGCTTAAGTTCTTTTAATCTTACTAATATAAGAGTTGAAATTTATTCTTTTCAATATGTTGAAAGCTGTTAAAATACTCAGTAAAAGAGTACAGGATGAAGTAATTTTGTCAATTTTTAAAGAAAATATTACAAAAGTGTTCAAATTTGAATGTTTTATTAAAACCTAAATAGCTCAAAATTTAAAAGAGTTCCAGTTTGATAGCTTTAAATGCCAGTTTTTTAATAGTTAAGGTGGTTATCTATTTCTATATTTTATGTTAAAATTATTTTATTTATTATTTTATGTTAAAAAGCTAATAATTTTTTTGCAATGCCCCTATCATTATTATTATACAAAAATATTTTTTTTCCTTTCTTTTTCAATTTTCATTTTTACATATCATACAACTTTAAAGTCTTGTGAAACTCCGAAACGAATTTATATTTAAACAGTGGGATTGATTATTTTTTTGCAATCGTTCAATATCTTCTGCTGTCCCCTTTTAATTTACATGTTAAATTTTGGCATTAAAAGTTATACAAAATATTATTTTTCCTTAAATTATCATTTTCTGAATGTGACTCAAACTAAACATTTTTTTATTTGAACTGTGGTATACTACCGGTTAAATAAAAAAAAATCCATTACAGAATAATGTTTTTCATGCTATGCATAAGTTTTTCGTTGTTGAAAAAATACATATTTGAGTTGCAAAAATAAAGGTCAAAGGACATGGTTTCTAATGCAGGAAACGCAATCTTCATTTTTTAAATTTCTGCAAAATGAAAGTCAAAGCAAATATTTATTAATACTTGGAATATAATGTTAATTTTCCAAAACTGCAAATTAGACTTTATACGCATCAATGTTCAATATTCATAAAAACTGACTGAAAGTCCCCATGGATTATATAATTAGATCAGATTAATCCAGATTCGCCCACGCGATTTGTTACTCAAAACGAATCACGCCGATAAAGAAGAATTCGTTTACTCGATCATTTTCGTATATACGCGGTTATTCTTTTAGTCTCATTTATGTCAGCTATCATCATCCCATTCTGTGTATATTTTGGGTGATTTTGAGTTTCGATCAGAGCTGCCAGAGAAGCTTCTTTCAGTATACTCACAACTTCTTTTTTAAGATAGGATGGATGGTGCAAGATAATAAAGTCGGAACAAGCAAGGTTGAAAAGATTCTAAGATATCTCGCCTGTAGGAAAATTAAATAATTTTAACATTTAAATCGTGGCAATTAATTTTTCCATTTTTAAATGAAAACGTTTAAAATGGCCTGGTTTTAATTGGTATTATATCCACAATTAAATATTTTCCAGTTCAAAATGCCTAAAAATGTTTTAAGTTGTAAAATTTCAAGTTTGAGATTTACAATTTGAAATTTTATGATTAAGCAATAAACAAATATTAAAAATATAATATATAAGACAAATATAACCAAATTCAAACATTTAAAAAGTTATGCAAAAGATACATAAGTACTACTTTTTTAAATTAAAATTTATATACACAATACAAATCAAAATGACTCTTACAAAGGGAATGGAAATGGTTCGACAAAGGCTTCGACATTTTAATGATATGATAATATATTGTGAATTGTGAGCGTCGAGTTCATCGCACGATAAAATTACTGATAAAGAGTGATGCGTAATCTAAACGTTTTCAAGTATGTTAATCTTATCCATTAATCGATAGACTGCAGACTAGTCACTAGGCTAGTAAGCTTCTTCTGATTTCAGAGATTTAAGGATTTGTATAATTTAGTTTAGTGAATACTTTGTCGATTGGGTTTAAGAAAAAAGATTTAATCCTTAGGATTCTGAACCTTTGCCTTTCGTGCCCTTTTTGTTTCTTTGTTGCTACGTGAGTGTGAGTTGAGCCATATAAGGATTCTTTTTAAATGAATCACCAGCGGACGCAGTGGTATATCACGCGATGACGTGCGAACACTCCAAATAGAAGAAATAGAAGCAATTTTCAGCTCCGAGCAATATTTCGACAGTACGGATCTCACGTATACCATAATTCTAGCATCATCTGACATATTTCGCTATTTCGGTTGATTGTTGGCCGTATTTCATATCTGCGGAGAAAAGGTATTTCTGCACGTATCTCGAGATGCTTTCTGAATAAGTTATAAAGCCACAATTTAGCTTTATTATACAAACTCAAAGAAATCAAATAAGATTCATGTGACTGCTAAAATTTAAACTGTAAGTATAAAATATAAGGATATTTTATGCAAAAAATATAAACCCCGATAAAAACTTTACTAAATTGTACGAACATCTCCGATAATTCCCGAGGTTTGTCATTGATTATAACTCGTGATTTTCATATAAAGCTCTTTTATTCAAGAAATACAAGGCTTTCTGGAATATTTCATTGCTCGAAAGTGCAATCTGGTTAGTATCTATAAATGTTACTGTTAAATAGGTTGCAAATTGAAATGCTTTTTGTCTAAATACGTCTAAAGTTCGTTTGTTTGATAAATTTCTCTCGTGTAACTTGACCATTATCCGTTAAGGCTAAACGTGTCTGCTGAGAATCATTTGTCGGTTTCTCGATGCCTGATGCCCTCAACAGGCAGCCATAACAGTCGAGGCTTTTTTCCTGTTGATCAAACAATCGCGAAACTCTATCGACCAATCGCAGAGCACGTAATTTCAACAAACCTTCTCGGCTGTAAAAATAGTCTTTACTATTGGATATGAACATTTTCTCTGTTCTATTTCGGTACCATGATCTCATTTCGAATTCTCCTCTTTCGTGGATGAACTCTTTGTGTCGAAGGAATTTTGAAATTCATCTCAGAAAATTGTTCAACATTAATAAAAACTAGAATTGTAAGTAAGAAGTTTCGTAAATTCTGGTTTTTTACCGACTCATCCTAACTTGGTAGAAAAATAAGAAAGTCGGTTCAAGACATCCAAGGAATGGATGTCATTCGTAAAGAATTTTTTAATACCAACCTCAACTAAGAAATGTTTTCTCTGAAACCACAGAGAACACTTATTTTTGCCACATGAGTGTATACTGTAGGTACTAAGGGTTGAGATTCGAAGTAACAGGAACCGCAAATCTGAGAGGGAACTCTTAATTAACACTTGTATCTCACGTGACGCAAATTTTTTTGCCACACCTCTTCTCTACTACACAATATACTCTTCACACCAATTTAACCACGCTCAGCAAATTCACACGCCCTTCAGAATCTGCCGCGTCAATTTTTCAAAGTGATAAACAGCTTAATGTCGGTACTTAATGGAACAGAAATTTCTTCAAATAGAGAAGAGTTCATTAAGAAACAAGTGCATTTATTACAATACTAAAGAATTCAATTTAAGATTTAAAGACAGGTGCAGATTGCATTTGCACCCAACATTGTAACTTTTAAGTATACAGTGTATAGCGGTATAGGCTGAGGGAATCTGAAAGTATAAATAATACACTGACAGTTTATTGCCTATAAGTGTGAGTGAGTCGAGTGCATTATTACCATATGAATGTACCCCCTTCTTACGGAACATTGCTCCGGAGGCATTAAGGTCCGTTTCCACTGTGTCCGTTGCCAAATGAAATCCCATTCTTATTATATGAGCTGCACGATGCGATGCTGAGGTTGTCAAAAATGAAAAATTGTTCAAGAAGGCAAAAGGAATAAAAGAAGGGAGGGAATAAGTTTTGGGGTGGAGTACTGTGAGTGAAAGAATTTCAAGAAGAATGAATTCGAAGGGCAGCGGAACAAGGGCCAAATCCTAAAGCGAATTAGTGCGAAGTGTATCGAATTCAGACCACCGGAAACTTCACGATTTCGATGAAAAGTCAAAAGAAAAACGAAGACAATCAGGTGTATCTTAAAAACTTATTTCAGCCTATTTTGGAATGAATAGTTCTCGCTTAAGACAAGTTGAGACAAGTCCATAATTGAATACTTAGTGGGTGCTAGCTGTCAATTCTGGGTGGCCCGTGGGATATATCACTTCTAAAATCGGTGTATATTATTATATTATTGAAAAATAATATTTCAATTTCGTTCTTGGTTCTTCAGGGACATTCAGAGAACATTTTTGTTGGATATTTCATTGACAAAACTTAATAGAATTGTATACATTTTTTGCAACATAAACGAACCAAGTCTCTACATAAAAGAATATTTCAAATTCAGAATACATCCCTGGACCTCTTACATCTAATCGAGCTCTGCTTTCATTCGTTTTGTCTTCACGAATGGGGGGCAGCACCAAGGGAACGATCTTACGGAAAGTGGGGATCGAAGGACGAAGAGGGAAGGTAGATTTTAAGGGGTATTAGTCATTTGAGACACCGCACCGCCAGTACTCTATAGTTCATAGTCTTGTTCCTCTTCTTGGACCATTCCTCCTCGCTGAAGCTATCCCTCTCGATGCACTCTCGGCACGGTCTCCGGTATTATTTACATTGGAATCTTGATCAATTTCTGGTTAGAGTTCTCCAAATGTTTTTCTTCTCACGGTGCCTCTTTCATCCCTTTCAGACCCCCAAAGTGATATCACTTGCTGCAGGTATTCCTCGCAATTTAAGACCAATCAGATTAACTCGAACACGATACTCGCTATACAGATACCACTTTTCATATAACCCAATCACTTAAAATTTAATTTCGGTCTAGGAGGAATACCATTTTGGGTCAAAATTAAATTCCATCAATAATTGGATTTTATGTGCCTTGTAGATTTGATTAATGTTCATTTTTAATTTGTCGTTAAATGATTTTCGTGTTTTTTCTTCTAAGAAGGATGCTTAGTGCTTGATTTCTGAAAAGTGCTTTAGATTCTTTAGGAGAGATAAACGTATAAGTATAATGACACGAGCTGCGGTTTGGTTACGAGTAATTAGAGCTCCTCGGTGGGCCAATGCGGCAAAGTTAAAAGTGGCTCCTCACTCGTTGAAACATAAATTTTCTCCCTCAAACAGTGGAATTGCGGCTTGAAATGGCAACCACTCGCCAAACCCTCCGCGTTTCCGGCACGTTCGCCATATAAACGCAACACCGCTCTTGAAAGCGAATCCGCACCGACGTACAAGTACTATTATGCGCGCATCGATTTGTTCATAAATATGGACGCGTATACGCAATCGCTCCTCTCTCATACTCCTCTTTCTTTCTCGACACCTATTTACTAATTTTCTTAACAATAGGCATTAAAATCACCTGAAGATTTATTTCCAATAAATTCGTTGGTTTAAATTCTCCTATAAAATTACTGATTGTAGGGGTACAAATTACCAGTTACCAGTGAATGCCGCAATTGAACCCGGGAAATTTGAGTTAATTTTTACTATATTTACAACATGTAATATGATACTTTGTAAGAGTGACGTAGAACGCTTCTGGTAAAAGTGGCAGGCCAAGGACATTATTTTAAATCTAATCACTGATTAATTATGCATCATTGAATTATTTTGAAAGTGGTCAAAAATAAAACAACACAGACAAAAGTACGATTTATTTTTCTTGCTTTTGTACCTCTTGTTTTCATTGAAGGTTCCATTTTGAGTCCTACATTTTCTGAAAAGTTTTAAATTCTGACGGCAATGTGTCACTATTGATTTTCTATAAAATTTTCAATTTTCCACAAGTCAATTCATAGTCAATTCGTAGTCATATTTTGAAGTTTCAAGTTGAGTGGAACCTGAACTTCCAATTTTGAAGAAATATATTTTGCTTCTCAATTGCATGTGATATAATTTTCTGCCCTGAATGATTCAGGGCAATATTTAGACTTAAATACAGACTTGTTTGTGAAGTCTCAATTTAAAACCAAGCTTCTTTCTGTAAACTTCCCGCCAAAGAAGACGCAAGTCAGATAATTAAGAATTTACACGAATAGTGCAGTAAGTAGAAAAATAATTTTCAGTCGGACATGAAAGTTAACAACGTTCGACCAAATACGACTGCCTCCACTCAAATGATACCGTCAAATCTTGATAGAGTAACCTAACAAAACACGATACGACCAGAAAGTCTTGTATCATATTTTGTTATTTGAAAAATGAAATCAGAGATATGTAAGAGAGCAAAAAAGGGCAGAGATTACGGCTCTGAAGAGGAGAAGGCAACAGTGACAGAAAGTATCCACGAACGAGGAATGATAGGGCGACAAAAAGAAAGAGTGAAAGTGAGGAGAGGAGGAACTGGCTCTGTGGACTTGGGGGAGTTAGGGGTCGCTGAAAGAAGAGGAAAAAAAGAGATTGTAAGGGAGATGGAAAAAGATAGAGAGACCTTCTGCCTTTCTTTGTAGGTCCTTTGCTCTCTTTCCCTCCCGCGGCATTCCTTTAACCCGTTCCAACCTGTTCGCCTGCCGTCAGTTTAACCTGCAGCCCAACAGACTATTATGTCTGACCTAAGACGCTCCTACATTTAACCACACTACACCTACAAAATAGAGCACTACTATTTTATATCATAATATCGATCAAATCAAATGGACTTGAGTTTATTGTTAGATAGACTCTAGGAGTTCTAGACATTCGACAATGTGTCGAACTGCCAATGAGACATTCTGGGGCCGATGGCCTCGGTCTCGAGGACGCCACTTTGCGCTTTAATTCTCTTGTGATTATGCGATCCTCACGCTTTGATTTATTCAGCCCAAAGCTTTTGGAAAGTTTGATCACGATGAGTAATTGGCATCGATGTAATTAACGAAAGAGAAATTCCTTCTTGAGAATCGACTATTTAGTTTCATTTCTTTAATTGGTAGAGGATTACATTTTTTATATAGGGTGATGAATTAGTTTCCCTCAAACATTCATTTATAAACTTGTCAATTTTTACTTAATTAAAGAAGACCATAAGCCAGTTTTTTGTCTTCAAACGAGACCGATTTTTTTGGTTCAAAACGCTTCTGTTTCTGGTCACCAACTAAAAATTGGCAGAAATTTAAGTAGCGAAGTTTCTCCACAGAACCGCAACTTATTATTATTGGAACAAACAATTTTTTCTTCTTATGAAATTTTATCAGGTGATGCTTTTTAAATTTCATAAATTTTAGTTCAATTCTAGATTTTTTTTGCATTTTGTAACAGCATTTCTAACTTCTGAGACATACGATTTCAATGTCGATTTCCACTCATTTTGATATTATTTTTCCTTAAAATTCATAAAAAATTAATTGGTTACATACCATTTTTCGAACCAGATGCCCAGCCTCTTTTCTGCAGGAAATTCGATCCGGAATCCGGATTTGGTAGTCAAGGTTCGAAAATTGGTTTGAAGAACCATAAATAAATAAGTGTACTCGAGAGTCATAAAGTCGCGCAAACTGAATTCGATGTGGTCGTTTTTCTTAATCTCGTGCACGCACGCCGGAGCCGGCCCTTGAAATCGTACCAGGACGCGTAATGTAGATTTACATCGATTCGCAAACTATAGCCACCCTTGGTCCAAGCAAGGAATGTTCGCTGCTATAGTTCATGCATTGGCCACATTCCTCTCCCATGCCTTCAACGATCTTCTTCCTTCGTCTCTTTCACTCAACACAAGTTCACTTTTCTTAAATGTATGTACAGGGCATGTTTCCTATACTATATAGTCATAGTCTCCATACTCTTCAGGTCGTCGTGGACCAGTCCAGCGAAGGACTCGAACTGCCCTTCGATTCGAACAATGCGTTTATAACCACTTTCCCTTTCAACCATCGACTACTCGGCGCCTATCGTTCGCTCAATTTGTCGATTCAGTAGTTCCGAAAATGATGTGCTTCCTATTGATATTTACTCAAGGATATTCAGATTCAGTGTCAATCTTCTAAAGTTAGGAATTAAAGAGGAGAACAAAATTATAGACAGCTTTGAAACTTAATTCGTTTTCTCGAGTTCGCTTCTGCAAGGGCAATTAGTAAAGGGAAATACAGTGGGCAAAATTTCCTCCGAACGAAGATTCGGATCGTCGACAGTGTTACATGTCCGCACAGAGTGTGCTTTCTTTAGTCCACACTGCCACTTCCTCGCACGGAAAAAAAATTAAAAGAACATTTTAATCGAATTTAAAGCTTTCTCACTAGCATAATTCAATCCAGTACTTACAGTTTTTAACATTCACAGAAAAAATACGAGGTATTCTGGATAATATATGGTTCCAGAGAACCAAAGGCTTCAATAGATAGCTATCACAGCCCGGAAATATACCGAGTGCCCCATGGCCTATAGGGGGAAATATGTTAACGAGCAGTAAAATTAATAGATCGAAATCGCATGCGTAAATAAACCCTCATCCATACGAATACCCGAGCCGTGTCGTTTTATAACCATCCAACTGCAGAGTGACCCAGGTGGAAATGTCGGTAGTGTGCCGGAGTTTGCCACAGGCGCAGTATTGACCCAGTACTGCCCACCAGTACAGGCAGCCGGTGGTTCGCCCAGTACTGGCTGAAAGTTGGCTGCACGACTGCGGCGGCACTATGCCAGTAGTACAAAAATAGACTTAAAAACACGTCTACAAATGTTTTCAGGCTGTTTTGAAATGTCGAGAAATTGACTATACAATTAAGGTGAAAATATTATTTTTCTATTACTTTTTTTAAGGAAAATATTCTAAGTTCCACCTCCATGAAAATTTTTAAATGTTCAGAAAAAATTACATTGGATGTACGTCTTAATCGTTGTAGAATAGTCTAAAACACCTTATAAAATCAAAACGTTACACGAAGGTTTACAGAAAATTGTTATTAAAAAAATGTTTGCGTAACGTGATAAAATTTCTAAATTCCGTCGATACAAATTTTAAATGCTCATTAAATGTTATTATCAGAACTTTTAAAATGGTCTAAAACGCGAAAAAATAAAATATTACACGAAGAAAAATTGTAGTCGATTTAAATTATTTATTTAATAATTATTTTATTGATATTCCTGTTAGAATTTCGTGTATTTTACATTTGGATAACGTCGTACAATAATAAACAATTAGAAAAAGATAGCTCAACATTTGGTACTTTAAATTTTCTGAATTGTAGCTTATGAGGATGGCTTTCTCACCAAGTTTTAACTTGTCAGCTTAGCGCAGTGTTTAGCACTCCTGACTGCTAGGCGATAGATTTAGGTATAGATATGTAGGTTCGATCCCCCTTAGCGTTAGAATTTTTATTTGTAATATAATGTTTAAAAATGTAATATATGTATTCATTCTAAGCTGTGCCATTAACATGTATTGACAAAATACTCGCAGTCAATTATTATTTATTTTTAAAATACTTTTTTGTTATATCTTTAGATTATAGAAATATTGGATGTTAAAATTAAACAAATAGTTTGAAAATTATATTTTTGTAATAATAAATAATATTCGGACGATATGCAGTCATATGATGATATCTGGGGACCTATACAAAATAAGATATTTATGTCAAATCAGTACACGGTTTAAGTCTATAGGTAATAAGTGTCATATAATAAGATAAATTAATTTATTAATTTAAATTTGAATTAACTAATAAATTGAATGCTAATATAAAATTGAGAAGTTTGTATTGAGTATATGCATTTCGATCTAATTCAATTTTCGAAAATATTTGTAAAACTTATTTGTAAATTAATACGTCCTTACTTGATTACTGAAATAAATACAAGATGCAGAATTTTTCATTTATTTAATTTGGAATCGTAATAGTTCGAAGATGGTTTTCTTTGGTTTGGATTTTTTGATGATTTGTTTGCCGAAAACAAAAATTTCAAAATAAACAATTGTTTTATGCTTCAAATTTGTTTACATGAATAATCTTTTCTTTATTAAAAGAGACCATCAGAAATAATATTGACATTTTTAAAAGTATGATTCTAGTTATTTTTCCAGAGACCCCTTTTTACGTGCTCAATAATTCCATTATCTCATCGAATTTCGTTTTTCAACAGAGAGTGAATAACTAAAAACTTGATATGTATTTATTATTGATTATCTTAAGGACTTTAATTGTTAGACTGAATATTAATTTAGCAGTACCGATTTCGACTTTACATAGTCTAGACGAAAAAAATTATAAAATCTGTTCGAAAATCAATGGATCACTTCTTTAATAATTCGAAGCATCAATATTGTAGGAGTGTCGTGGATTCGAACCTTGACACAAGAGGTGCGAAAGATTCCACTTGTCTTTCATAAATTCATTATTATCAACATATTTATAAAATCATATAACTCTGTATTTGCTGTATTTAATTATAAAAAAATCTACAATTTTCCACTTAATTCTTGAATAAAAATTCTCTTTCGCTGAAGTGGCTTCAGTTGCAGAATCTTTTTTTTACTAAGAAAATCTATGGTAGAAATTTTCTCGGGCCTGGAAATGTTTTGATGTAGTGAAACGAGTCGAGCATGGGATATTTCTAGAGTTCAAAGTTCTTTTTTATTCCATTAATTACTGCTTGCGAATACCTTCCTGCGATTAAAGAGTTTACGGAAGTATGATTGCCATTCCATCCAGTTGCAAGAGTGACAGAGGAAAGTTTAATGAATCCGCTTCTGTATAGTCTTTTATAGACTATAGAGCTATAGACATTTCGAGTACCGTTGATGCCCAAAGTTAATAACGATAATAACGTTAATATCTGGTATAGAATTGATGGAGATTTTACGAAGCGACGCCGCCGCTTTGGCATGATTGCAAACATGTAAATTCTGTAATACGTACTACTAGCTCTGATATCTATGAACTCTTACGATTATAATTTACACTTTTCTTATAAAGTATACCTTTAATACGGTCTTAGATAGAAATCACATTCTGATTTGAAAACAAATTAAATTATGGAATTAAATATTTAGAATATATTTCATCTTTGCATCTTATATAAGAATTTGTAAGTGAGAAATATTTGAAATGCATTTTCGTTAATTTGATGTCTGTACGGGAATATACAGATGCGCCGAAGAGGAATCTGCATTCATCTCGCATCGTGTGCCTGCATCAGTCATTTCCTCTTTTACTCGATTATTTTCGTACCTTCACCCTTTTGTCTCCCTCTAATAACCATATTTCTCATAAACTTGAAGTGAGAGAGGAGAAGAAGCTCTTATTTTACGGGTAAGAATCTCAGCACGTGCAGCTGTACCGTGGCGTCTACTGTCTATCGCATTTGCTGTAAACCTGCACTTGTAAACTGTAATTTACAGATCGTAATGGCAGAAAACTTCTTAAAATTTATTTTTAATGGAGCCAGTCTTAATATTTGTTTAAAATTTTAATTAGAAATTAACTTTTTCAGCATTACGAGCATCCTTCTTTACCTCATTACATATTTTGAATTCGATATCCTTTATTGCTACTGTCTGTCATATTTTCACAATATCCCCTTTCGTGACTTTCCATCTGAATCGAAGCTTTTCTTTTCTCTTTAAACCCGCAGAATTATTGTGGGTGGCTGAAGAAACCGAGCTTCACGATTTCTTCATGATTTCTGTGTTTCTTGCATCTCGACAAGCAAATAAACTTCTTCCTTCCGGCTGTAGGCAATGTATAGCTCATTTGTGGAACGCCTAGCGAACTCGACACGATTCCACGCATATATCGTTACTCTTCTTGTTTGCTTTAATCGTGTTTAATCAAGCGGACTTTCTACGATTTCCTACTCCGCTAACACCATGTGTTGAATACTTTTTTCGTATTAGAAAACAAATGCCTCTACATCCTTTTATTTCTATATAAGATATTCGACATTTTTTATTTTACACATAAATGCTGTGAAAATTCTATAGAAATCAAGGGGATTTGTTTTCTAATTAAAAAAAAAAAGAATCTAAAGTATGTTGTTCGTGGAGTGGTACTTGTAATATTATTACAAGTCAAAGATCATCGGTAATATACCAGATGTTCCAAAATTGAAATGCATGATTTACACTCTGCAGAACGTGAAGACAAACTGCCATTTCGTGTTATACACAGGCTTTTTTCAGTAGAAAATTAATCGGTCTCCATTCTCTAAACCCCGCAGCTTTGGGATAATCTACGTATGGCATCAAAAACGCTAAGTAATTTGTAGATAGTTCCTTTCGTGCAGCCTGTGGTATAACCCGTTAGAGTTGCGCACTTTTCCAAATTCGGTTGGGCTTTGAAATTCCAGAAATTCGTGAAAGTGGGATAGTCGGATGTCACATAAAAATCGCGTATAAAAAGATGTTCCGTGAGGCTTGGCATGTATCATTACAGGAGCAACGACCGTACTATATGATATTTCGACGCTGTGTAATTAGATCGGAGGTATATACGCGTGTGAGCATAAAACACATGCGCGCGGAACATGACTGCGTCAAGAAATGCATGATGACCATGTCGCGGGCTTTGGCATGTAGTAGCTCAAGTGCATGTGAAATTATACTCATATATTATTTAATTGGGCTGGGTGGCCCTCCCGACCTGGCGAATTAGAAGTTGATTAACACCTAACGAAATATAGGTCAGCGTAATGAATTGATGCACATTATTAAGAAGACAAGGCTCTCCTGTACATATTTTATTTTCCAGAAGACTTGCAGCGAAATATATTTAAAATAAATTGTAATTTATAACAGAAATAATGTGATTACACAAGAAAGTTTTCAAACTAGATGATTGTAGTATTTCTCCTCCCAGACTCCCGTTTTTGCCTTCTATTCCTTTTCCGAAGGTCATTTTTATCTTATCTCAACTTGATACCGCGCTTTACTGCAATTATTTGCATTTTTCCTACGTCTACATTAATTTCTGCACTTTGTAGGATTGTAGATGCGGAGATTGCATTTCTGCATCGCGAGATGCCTACCAGTTTCTGAAACAGTATAAATTCCCCGTGCATCTTTTCTGATCCCGGCTCTGTCTCCTTTTTATTCCTTCCCTTCTCAGTGGACTCGTCGAAAAGATAATAGATAACCAAGTCCAGTCTCGAGCTGGTTGCCTGCACTCTTCTTTCCAGCTGAGCATGTAGACTGTAGTCTTGTGTTGGCACGCAGATCTCGTGTTACAGGAGTAAAAGGATCTGTCACCATAATGTGGCGCTTTAAAGATATGAGCTTAACGGAGCGTGCACAAGCCAGACTCTTGGCTCGCTTCATGCATACCGACAAATTTTCTGTAGTTGTATAAGTAGGTAATATTGTGCATACTTATTCAAGGTATGGGTTTAATCATCTCTTTTCTTTCCATATGATTTAAGAGTTAAGAGATAGGTCTTTCTTATGTCCTTATCTCCATGCGGGAGTCCACATTGTGTCTGCACACGCACATCCTGATTGCCAGACGTATTGTGTCTTACTTGTATTTCTCGATTTATTTTCAACATGATACCATCGAGAGACATTTTTTTCGAGTTTTGTGATTACTAGATCACATGATTATTATATCTAGAAATAACTGTTTAATAGACTAATAAAATTGAATGTGATATAGATCTTACTTTTATTCATTTCAATAACGTACCTTTTGACACTACTAAATCCTCGTTAAAATATATTACTACGTATAGTTAAGATTAGAGTCGAAATAAGATGAGTCGTGCAATGTCAAATGTTCGGGGCACTTGAGACGCTTGTATTAGCAAATAGCGTTGAGTCCGCGAGCCTTCTGGGACTCTGTACCAGAAAGCTATAAGCAATATCACGCAAGCGCAGTAGCGCTACGTTACCGCCGACAGTTCACGAGTTCGCGCCATTCTCGATTGCACTTGTAAGCATCGTATTTTTTCCATTCGTGTGATTTATATTTTACATTATAATCAAATTCCAACCTAAAATCTTTAATGTTCAATTTCTACTAAAAGCCACTTTTATAACTTTTATAACTGTTACAGTGCGATACCTCCACACTAATTCTTTATTTTCCCGCAACAGAACAAGTTTTTTCTATAAAATCTTTTTTTATTCTTATTCGGCCTCCTCATATTTCGAGAGCAAGTTTTCATTATGTTTTAAAATTGAAAAATAAATTTTCAGTCTTTGTTTAAAAATGATTTTCAAAACACTCAAAATTTGAAACGAGAAATTCTTGAATGATTTACGTGGAAGTGTTTAACTTTTTTTCGTCAAACTTGTTTTCTCCCAATTAAGCAACTTAATATCTAAAAGGAGTAAGTTGTTTCTGTCTCTTTGTGATTGTAAACTTCTACGTTTTATTTTTGGAACTGGATAATTTTGTTTAATCATACTTTTTTGGTTTTAATTCAGAAACACTTCAGCTCGGGAGTAACTTTTGTTTTTATCTTTATAGGCTGATTTCGATATTACGAATTTTTATTTCGCTCTTCTAAAAAATTTCATTTTCGATCGTTATCTAATTATATATAATGCAAGCCTTCAAATATTGTTCCAGGAATAAAATTTAAAAAATTTCATGAACATCGTTGACTTCACTTACCTATGTTTGCAATTCATTATGCTATTACACTATTCATTATATGACATGATGTGCATTCTTTTACTTTTTTAAATGTATACAAAATGTATAAATAAATACTAACTGTTAGAAAATTTTTATAAAATTCTTATCATTTAAATATTTTCATTTTCCAGGCTTATTTCTTTTAATTTCAGCAAGCCTTCGATTCAATATTCAAATTCAACTTTAAAGTTAGGATATTAATTTCAGGTTTAAGTATTTTGTATCTCAAAAATTTTTTTAACTTTAATGTTCCAATAAATTATTTGTATTGGCTGCTTTTGTTTTTACTGTCAGATTTTTACTAAATAAGATTAGTAGAACTATAATCATTCCATTTCTTTAAGCTAGAAAATTAAATTTAAATATTTTTTACTTACAACACATACCATATAAAAGTAATAAATCCCTTAAATTTTCGAGCTTTACTATTTGAACAGAACTCACAAGTTCAAAGAATATTTAAATTAAACATTTCACTATTAAGATTTAAATTATTCAAATTAAAATATTTTGATGGAACATTTGTAAATCCACCTATTCATATATAATGTGTAAAACGAAAAAATAGAAAAAAAATGTATTCCTCTGTTATCCCATGCTTATCAGCGAACATCTTGGCTGAAATTTTGTCAGAAAAATTTAAGCGATACATTAGCGTAATTAGCTAGAGTGTCGAGCATAGGCTTAGAGGTTTTATGTTGTTTTTAGGTAGGGTGTTCGATCCCCAGCGGGTGCGATTTTTCATAGCGTTTGAGCGTTCGATAATGTTTGTAAGTGACCGTACGTGCAATTACCTAATTTATCAAATAAATTAAGTGCAGTTATTATAAGTAAAAGATTTTTTTTGTGCTAATTTATCATTATATTACATCATCTATTTCGAGATGCATTACTGGAATGTGTTTTAATCAAAATCGTATACTTTCTATATTATTATGTGTTTTCTTTATTATTATGTTCTTTAAATTTCGAAAATCATCAACTTTAATTGTTTATACTTTCAAAGTCTGGGTACAATTATTATCATTTGTAATTTTCCACATTTTCACGATTTCCATGTATAGTTTGTATACTTAAAAAAATGCGTTCTGTATTAGTTATTAAATGTTTGTATGAAAATTTTCATTCTTAAACGCCAAATGGTGAAATATTTAATATTAAGTGATCAAATTTTTAAACTTTTAAACGGTTAAATTAAAATTGATTAATTTAAGCACAGAAAATAAACAATTGCTCTATTTAGAAGACCTGTGATTATTTAAAATGGTTAAATTATGAATGATTAGAAGTTAAAGTATGATGGAATTTGAAATACTTGATTTTTATCTTCATTACTTTTATACCTACACTGTTAAAAATGTTTGGAGTTCTACCACGCATCTACCAGAATTCCACAATACAAGCGTAAGGTAAAATTGCAACCATGGTATTGGAATAACGAAATTGCAATACATGTATTGTGAGTGTTGTAAATCTTAAAGTCATCGTCCATCATTCCAATACATGTATTAGAGCATTTGTAAGACGAAAATTGTGCGCAAGGAAATTACGGAATTAATGGAATTCAAGGAAATCACGGAGTTCACTGAATTCAAGTAATTCCCGGAATTCACTAAATTTATTAAATTCACGAAATTCATAACATTCATGGAATTCACAGAATTCGTGGAAAGCAAGGAATTGAAGAAATTCATAAAAAAATTCAGAATTCGCGGAATTCATAGAAATAAAGGAAATTGAGAAATTTATGGCATTCATGAAATTCACGGAATTCAAGATATTCAAGAAATTCATGGTATTCCAGAAATTCTTGAATTTCATGCAATTCATTGGATTCGCGGAATTCATAAAATTTAATGAATTAAAGGAATTCATGGAATTGATTGAATTGAAGGAATTCACGGAATTCATTTAACTGAAGGAATTCGAGAAATTCATTGAAATCAAGGAATTCATCTAATTTATGGAACTCACGAAATTCACAGAATTCGTTTCATTTCCGGAATTTACGGAATTCGAGGGATTGACTGTAATAACGAAGTTTACGGCATTCAAGGAAGTTACGAAATTCATATAAAACCCGGAATTCAAGGAATTCATGCAATTCGCGGAATTCAAGAAATTGATGGAATGCGCAGAATTCATAGAAATAAAAGAATTCTCAGAATTCATATAACACTCGGAATTCACGGAATTCGTGGAATTCAACAATTTGCAGGAATTCATGGAATTAATTGAAATCAAGGAATTTATATAATTTATGGAACTAACGAAATTCACATAATTCGCTTCATTTACGGAATTTACCAAATTCACGGAACTCACGGAATTCACGTAATTCATGCAATTCGCGGAATTCACAGAATTCAAGAAATTGACGGAATTCGCATAATTCATAGAAATAAAAGAATTCTCAGAATTCATGTAACAGACAGAATACACAGAATTCATAGAATTCAACAATTTGTAGAAATTCATGGAATTTATTGAATTTATTGAATTGAAGGAATTCACGGATTTGATTTAATTGACGGGATTCACAGAATTCATAGAAAACAGAGAACTCGGAATTCGTATTACAGTCGGAATTCACGTAATTCATGCAATTCACAGAATTCCAGTAATTTAGTGAATTCCTTGAAATCCATTAATTCCGTGTTATCTATGAATTCCACGCACTCCATGAATTCCATGAATTTCTTGAATTCTGTCAATTTCATGAATTCTGTAAAAATTGTTTAGCGCTTTGAAATACGTAAATTCCATGAATTGCGGGAATTCCATCAATTCTATGAATCTCGTGAATTCCTCGTATTCCGTGCACAGCGTGAATTCCGGGCGTTATATGAATTTAGTAAATTCTGTGAATTCCACAAATTTCTTTAATTCCATGAATTCCTAGAATTCGAAAAATACGCGCGTTATACACTATACATTAACAAAAGTTTTGGCTCTGTCAGAACTTTTGTTGCCAGGAACAAGTGTTCTCAGAAATTATTTACATTTTTTGTTCTAATTTTTCGCTTCAACAGGCGGAGAGATATCCAGCTACTAGACTTGTATTATAAAATTCCAAGGCATTTAAGGTAGCATACTAGTGCCAGAATTTCGAAACTACAACATTGTGTATTGCAGCGTTATCTTACGTTTCGGAAATAAACTTTCAATACATGTAGTGGAAGTTTCCAACAGAAATTTTTAACAGTGTAATATTATTTGAAGTACACATTTCATTTTGAAAGTAAATTGAATACAACGAAGGAAAGTGACCTCTACTTAATAAAATTCACATTTGTTCTTTCATTTATTTTTCCTTAATTCTTTCTTACATGCAATTATGCAAAATTCGATGTTTTAATTCAACTATGCAAATAAGAATGAATGAGTCGGTAAGCCAACTATTCCCTGTTACAAAATTAATCTTCTACATACATAAACATATATACTGAAAAAATCCTACATGTTTATACGGTAGTCTGAGAATGTGATTTTCTATGAATCTATGGTGCCGCGAAGTAGCCCCATCGCGGTGACTCAGCCGCTGCGGCTAGCTGTTCACACGGGTGACAGCTAGTTTTGAATAATACTTAATGATAACTTTGGAATGCCTCTATATTTATAGAATAAGACTAAGAATTTGACCATTTATATTAACTTCTATACAGATCCCCTAAATTGAGAGCATAATAGCGGTGGAACTTGATGTAAAAAGAGCGATATACAGGAAAATAAATTGAAGCGTTAATTAGCAGTAATTATTAAGTCAGTACCACTGCCCCTAGGAGCTGGGATTCATTAAAATTGTCGAGTTTTGTTTGTCTCTGGGTGAGCTGCGTTTGCTCTCACTCGTTCAGTAAGTTTCTGTTCCCCGTTTGCTTCATTTTCGTTCGCCACTCTCGCACTTCTGCAATAATCGACTACTTTGTACTTTTGTACGTACCTCGCTGTCGGCAAAATTGCTACCCGGAGTTCCCTATCTGAACATACTCATCGAACAGTCGCTACTTAATTGATGGCATGCGTCAGGGCGATGGTTATAATCCAACTTTGAACACAAACGAATTGTGGGTTAATTAATTCGGAAAAGTGGGTTATGAATGCAGTGCTAATTTCTAGAGCTGCGATAATACATAAGTACTCACACAAAATTTAATTCATTTTTAGTGGAAAAGAAAACTGAAACTAGGAAATGTATGTTATTTTAGTTTAAAATCGTCCCTTCGCTCTAAAGATTACTGGTGTAGTTCGTATTATGAATTCAATCATGTCATGAATAGATTTGAGTTAACAAAAAACATCTTTTCAAGTTTCGTATCTTCGCTTTCCTTTTACGCTTTTAATTTACAAAAATACTTCCTTTTATCGACATAACAGATTAGGCGTGTCAGTATTCTGGATTATAAGTTAGCTGCTCCTGTCAAAATAAACACGTCTCTCTTTCTATCTCATTAAAACCTTCATCTACAGAGCCTTACCTGTCCACATCATTTCACTTTCGGATTATTTACCATGGAATAATCAATAAGGTCTCTATTAAGTTAAAAAAATTCGATTTTATATAAGCTGGATTATTTTAATTAGCTTACACCGTGCAGTTTTTGGTTTGAGAGTATGTACAGGTATGTAAAGATTTTATCAGGTGCTTCTTTGAATGTTTGGTGTTCGGAGGCATTTGGAAGTGTATTTCGGGCCCGAGGAACAGGTGGTTCGGATGTTGAATTTTTGAAGTACAGGGAAGGTACATAAGGTCAAGAGGACCGGGCCAAGTGGTGGCGCGGCGGTTCGAGTGCCAGGTCTCAGACCGCCCCAGACTGAATGCTCATGCAGAGGTGCAGACCCTTTTACTTCTTTTCAGCACATTCCTGCGATTCTATCTGCTCGCGGCGTTTTCTGGGTCAAGTGCGCGAAGCGTTCGCATGAAAAAGTAACAAAATATAAACGCCATGGGCGTCGGAACCGACGCGCGCTCTTGCTCTTACCTACCGCAGACTCTGTCTCAGATTTTTGCACGCCTTCATTTCGCGACCCTTTCTACCTCATCTTTAGCCACTCAAGCATACGTCCAAGTTTCACCGACGTTTTACCATGAATATTTTCCTGTCTGGGAACCGTAATTTTCAAGGCAAAAAGTTTAATTGCCTTCGAGTAAAAAATACCTTTTTTTTAGAGCAATTTTTTGGCCTGGTGGAATTCATAAATCTAGAGCGGATAATGTTTTCGTTTTTATGAACTGAACAAACGATTCATCCCGGAAATTGATTTCTTTTAGATCAATATTGCACAGTGACATTTTTTATGTTTTTCTATTCATCGTTTTAAAATAAAAAAATATATACAGTTTCAAATTGAGCGTTCAAACTGATATGCAGAATTAAGACCTAAAATCCTTTTTCATAATTCAATTTCAATTAATTGACGTTAAAATTTAAAACGGAATAATCGTAAATAATCTTCGCGGTGAAAATTTCACCTTTTTGATTGGAAATTCATTTCTTTCCCATTAAAAATACAACTATTCGGTTAAAAATTAATGTTTTTTTATGTACAAAACTAATTTTCTGGGTTGAAAATTTTTTCTTTTTGTTTGAAATAAGTTTTTTAACTTAAAATTGTTGTATTCTTCAGATGGAACTTCATTTTTTGGTTGAAAATTAAACTTAGTAGGAAATTATTCCTTTTTATTGAAACATCAACTATTTGGATAAAAATATATTTAATTTGTTAAAAATTTAAGTTTTAGTATATCTGGTTTTACTATTTTTGTAGTAAACATTGTTCTTACTCAATATCTTGCAAAATCTTTCAAATAAATTTAGAAACGAACTTTTTTTCAGCAAAAATATTATTGATCTGCTGTGGTTGTCAGGTTGTTTGTATACTTGGAAGTAAAATTTATATCGATCAGGGAAAATGAAAAAATGGCCAGGGAGAAGTCAGTGATTTTCGAAATTGAGATTTTACAGCAACGCTGTGGCACATTTTCCACAAACTGAGATTTATAGAGCTGACTTATCAATATAACTTAGCAAGAATGAATTTTCGGTTCGATCTCGGAGCGGTACTTTTACGTAATTCGATTATGGAAGGAAGTTACGTCCATGGATTGAGGATTATCGATGATAGGAATCGAGGCTAATTCCATTGGCGCCAGGCTTCGAGTGTACATTGCACGTTCAGTAATACCCGTAAAGTCAATAGGACAGATACGACGAGGACGAGATTAATCTCGACTTAGGATTTCCACAGGCTGCCGCCTAGTGCCTTTGCTATACTATATAGGATTTATACGATTGAGATATCGCTAGGCAGCTTCGGATCACAACCTCTTTGTATAACTCACCTTCGCATTCGCGTTCGCGTTTAAGCATTTGTCACGGTGGAAAACGATTTTACGCGTCTGCAGCTGCCTTGTCGCAATAATCGGATTCCAGTTTACATCTAGTTTTCGTTCTTGCTTTCCACAACTTTAGTTTTACTTCTCTTCCCCCACACACAAAAAATTGCCCAAAACATCCAGTGTCCTAGATCAGATTTGCGCATATTTGTGATAATACTCGAGGGCAATCTTTTAAGGCAAAGGGATCTGTTTAAAGAATAAAATGGCCTTAAATATCTCTATAAGCCAAAATATAGTTTGAATTCTTACTTAACTTAAGGAAGGGTTGCCGTAGATATATGTGCTTGAAGTTCTGAACGTTCAAATGAACGAAAGTTTTTACTGGTGACTTTGTAAACCAAAAAAAGTACTGAGAGTTTTGTTCATTTTTATTGGAAATAACTTTTCATTTAAACAGATTTATAATGCATATTTTAAATATCAGTAAAATAGAGATAGGGAAAAATATTTCGTTCATTTGAACGTTCTGAAGTAGAATCTTGAAAACCTGAAAATCAGGCTAGAGTCAGGCAATTTCATTAGCCAAGAAAACTCAGGGATTTGGAGAAAATTTTTTCAAAAGTCAAGGAATTTTTAATAATTACTTCATATTAAATAACAATTATGTTTAAAAAATCATCCTTATTGGTTAAAAATTAATGTTTTTTTTTGTTGGAAAATTTATATTTTATGGTAAAAAATCATCTTTCTTTTCTAAAATAAATAAATATATTTTTTAATTTTCATGTGAAATTGCTTTATTTCGTTTATAAAAGATTCTATTCTAAAAATGTTATAAACTTAAAATGCTGGTCTTTGATTATTAATTGTCAGGGAAAATAGAATATTGTGCTTAAAGTCTTGGACCAAAGATCCTCTTTCTTAAAACCATACTGTTTTCCTGTGTTGCTGTAGGCATGGAAAGCGACCGCCATATAAAATATTGAACTTATTAGCAATAAAAAATCTCCATAAAAAAGTATGCAGTAATTGTCAGGTGATTCTGGCGCGGGATTCATTGAATCATCCACATTCCTGAATATTTTTGGACGAGGGTTTCGTATGATCATTCCCCACATATAAAAACAAAAGCAGATATCTTAATTCATCCTACGATACTATAATTTGCATACGAAACGCCGATTTTACGAGGCATACACGTTTTTCACGAGCCAAAGCGTGCATTTAAGCATGTGCATTCAGTTTTTGGAGTTGAGCACCGTCTCGGTTAAAAAGAGAGCAAAATTCTCGAACAAGAACTCAGAAGAAAGAAAAGAGAGGGAGATAAAGCTGCGTCTCGAAGCTGTGAAATGCAGTGGGCTGGTTAAGTCGTAAATGTCAAATATATGCATACATTGCATTTAGAAATATATTCTTGCCCCTACTTGAAACCGCGACTCGGTTGCTCAAACTCTTTTTTTTCTTTTTTTTTCACTCAGTTTGTGTAAAGTTTGATGGCACAGCTCGTAAGTACTCAAAACCTGTAACAGTGATGCCGGCAATTAGAGGCGGGCCCATTTAAAAGATCCATTAAGACGTTCAGTATACGAGCTATCGTCCTAATATCTTGTAAAATCTGCGCACAATTATGGCTACAAATTGAATATGTGCTCACGGCCAATCAACAATTCGCTCTTAATTAATGCAAATTTCAGAACTTGTCCTGATTTTGATGACATCAATGCAAATCCTGATTTATCACGACGTCATGGCCATTTACTTTCAAGCTTTTTATCACTGGTTTAAAAAAAGGATGTTCAGTGTATCTGGTCTTGAAATATAAGAAATTCAGATTGTTTTAATTGAAAGCAATATCTAATTTTTAATGATAAAATCTGCTTGATTTCAGTGGCGTATAAAAAAGTTAAGCTGTAACAAAAGTAAGACTTTTTTCTGTGCAAAAAAGTAGTTCCCGAGTTTAAGGAAATGGTGCATGAGGCTTGCTTAAGATTGCAAAAATGTTGACGATCAGTGATATTACGGGAATTGCAGAAAAGGGTTGCACATTCCGTGAAGACATTAGAAGTTCTTCTGTTTTCGTTTCTTTAGAGGCCATCTTAAATTCCGCACCCTTCTTCCTCTGCGACCGACCCATGATTCTTTTTTCTTTCACAGAGACGAACGTTTTGTTCAGCCCCATATATACATATACGCTCGAGTGGCGTACATGCTACACACTACAGTCTACACTGTACAGTCTGCACACTAGAGTACATACTACACACGTCGCATGTTTCTACGGGGAAAGTATATGGGGTCCAGGAGCGGCCTGGCGCTTGTGCATTGCCAGGGGAGAGAAATGAAAGGGGGAGATAACGCTTTTTGTACAGTACCACTGCTGCATCTTTCTTTATCCTTCTAGTTTGAGCAAGAATTCGTCGTAACTCTGCCATTTTTATATTCTACTCGCTGTTGTCTTTAAGGTCAAATAAAGAGGATTGGGGTAATATATGGAGCCACAAATTTTGTAAGGAATTAATAGAACTCGTGTTATAAAGATAATATTCAGATTTGCCACTAAAATCTAAGATAAAAATTCCTGTCCCTTTCGGCCTCTTTTATCGCGTTGCTAAAATGTTTCCTGGTCATTAAGATTAGATTATTTGAACTTTCGAAGCTGAACAATTTTCAGCTTTAAGTGTTTACAAGTGTAGAATACAAAGTGAAGCAGCTTAAGTGAAATTCTTCTGAATTCGAAGCATAAATTGTTTTGTTTTATATTTAGTTTAAAAAAATTTTGAATTAAAAAATGATTTATGTTCAGAGAGTTTATACTCAACATCTTTATTAATTTCGAGATTAAGTTTTTATTTTCCAAGCATTAATATTTCAAAAATATTTTTTTTTAAATTTTAATATTAAATATTGCAAGGCCAAATCCATTGCAGATCATGCAGGCCGGGCTGACATTATCAGGATTTGTTTTGTCAATGAAATATATTTTTGTGTATGAAAAATAAGGAGACACGTATCCATTAAAAAATGGTGAAATTATTCCAATTTTCTAACCAAAAAAAGGAAGAAACAAATTTTTTCAAAAGCCCCCGACCTTTTTCCTGAAAGTTTTAAGAATAATAGGTACTAATATAGACTACTGATATACATTTCTTATTAGTATTTTTTTCGAAAGATAACAATTATTTTTTATTCTGTTTCAAAACCTTGTGCTTTCGAAACGGAAGAGAAAAACGCAGAAAGAACAAAAAGCATAAAGCTGTTTCGATTTTAAAAAAATTAAAATAAAAACTTTTCTCAAAATAGCAAACTTTTTTATCGTTGAAACTCATAATCTTATATAAGCCTTAAAATTTTGTAAATTGCTTAATCTAATTGAATATCGGCTTCTGCGTCCTGTAACCCCTGAATATTTGATGAAATTTCATTGGTGAATTTGCTTGTTAATAAATTTCTTGCCCTTGCAGGTTCTTTATATATCAATGAGCACTTACAGGAAGGACATTTATCGTTTGAAAAAAGCATAATGTAAAGAGTGTATTGTAGAGAAAATATTTTTGTAGAAAATTCACTATGCGGGAAGCTAATGTGTTTAGAATTTATTGGACAGAAGATTCATTGTGTGATAAATCATGACATCGATATCTATAGGAAAGTTAGTGCGTAGGGCACTCGGTGCGTAGAAGGCAATTGCGTTTTGTGCAGGGCATAGGAAAATGACGACAGAAAATAAGGAAAATTCACCTTCTTCGGGTGAACACTGTGGCCTTATTGCATTCCGAATTCCTGTACTAATTTCAGGAATTCAACTTCATATGAGAAAAAATGAAATATTATATCGACGTAACTCGCGCGAAAAGTAGAATCTATACAGCTTGTGTGGACGGATAAAAAATACGCAACTCGCGTATTGCAAGTTTAATTACTCTTCATACAATTAAAGTGTAATAATTTCAGAGATAATAACGTGATGCTGCACAGAGAAAAATGGATGTTCTAACGGAACATTTGAGGAGTTCACTTATTTATTATCATTTAAGGAATTAACTGATAACTTATTTGTGAGTTTGAAATTAAACTTTAATGCTCGTACACGAAGGAAAAACAGATGAAGGGTATAAAATGTCGATCAGATGATACATTCAGTCAAATTGAGGTTATGTTCCATATTTTTAATTTAAAATAAAAACGGGGTAAGTAATCAAAAAACGAATGATCTGAAATCTGAATTTAAAATTATATCTATTTGAAGTTACTTGAACTCACATTTCATTTTAAATTCATAAACATTTTGTCAAATGTGTTGAGTCAATAAACCTGCAACTTAAGATGATTGTTCCTTCCTTTGGATAGCAAAAAATCGTTATCCAATTTTATGCAAGGTTATTTAATTTTTATTCTTTGGAAATGTTCCAAAACTGTAATATTCCATAATTGTAATATCGAAAATATAAAGTGGTCAAATATAGTCGTGAAATCCCAAGGCGCTTAGCGCGCATGCGCTCGGGCAGTTTTAACATCTGAATGTGTTTCGGTTGAACATAAAAAAATGTTACGCCTAACATCTCAAAAATATTGTAAATGTTTGGCATGAATATCTGCATGTTAGGTGCTATAATCTTACTCTTTGAACATCTACATTTAAACATCCATTTTTTTCCGTGTGGGGATCCTACATATTCTAATAACCTGTCGAACTTTACGTTTAAAACATCTAGTGATGTTTTCTATTTAATTGCACTGGTGTAGTGTTCGATCTAACGTAAAAATTTTTAGGAATTTCAAATTTTCTTATATATTTATAAAAAATTAATTATTTGCATATTTTTTTCAAAACTGGCGCAACGTTGAAGGTCAGAAATATTTTAGCCAAGTTGCGTACTTTTATCACGGAATCCACGTGCAAAAACGAATTGCGTGCATTTTTTATTCATTAATTAATATGCTTTCAATCAATCAATAGAAAAATGGAAGCGTTTTTATGACGGCTTTCAACACACTTCAACAGTGTCTGATGGTAACTCAAAATCCGAAAAAATAAAGTTACGTGGTTTCTATCCAGACTACGTCTTGCGTAGATTCTATTTGTCAGCTTGAGTTACGCGTAGATTCTATCCGTCACCGTCAGTTTCATACTTTCTTTTCGGACCCGTCGAATATGAAGGAATATATAACATAAAATATTTTTAAAAATTCTCATAAGTAGTCATATTTTCACCTATACGGTTTAAAGTATCTTTTACATGTGTCCAAGAAGTAAATACATAATTTTTTTCGTGGTACTTTTTCATTCAAGTCGTATAAAATAAATGTCTTATCGTGTGTTTCAAAGCAAAAGATCGCGAAGTGAATTTGTCAGCTTAGAATGTGGAAGTATACCTTACAAAATCTTTATGACGGAACAGAATGGATAAATTGAAAGTGTACATTCTTTTTCGCGGAGGCACCTGTGTAGAAAACGTATCAGTGTTGATCGTCCTCTTTGTCTCTCATCTGGATTTAGGTTGGTTGGTGCTCGTCGGTAGGTTGGTTCTGTTGGTTGCTCTTGGTTGTCTTGGTCCCTCGCAGGGCGGCCACGCTCGTGGCGGTCAGGTATGCAAAAAATCAAAGTAGAAGAAATGAGAAAATAAAAAATAAAAAGAACGTACTGTGTGGACGCGAATGGTAGAGTAGAGGGAGAGCCAGAGAGAAAGGGAAAGACAAAGAGAATAATGTGGACGTGGGTAGCCTGACCCGACCTGCTGGGTCTAAATTCTAAACAAGCGGATGATCGGCTCTCGAAATATCTCCTGCTCCTGGGAACACATTTATGCATGTTATACCTACATACATGTCTATCCGGCTGTTGGCTCGCAACTCGAAAAGTAGTAAGAGCCAATTCACAATTTTCATTCACAGCACAAACTCTTTCATAAACGAGGATCCCACCAACGCAACAAAATGAGTGGACCAGTGCAAAAGAGTTCGTAGCTCAATTCTTGTTGCTTTTATTCCCCCGCTTTATGCATTACCCTCATTTCCTAGGAAGAAATTGATGATGCAATTACATGCTATTACTTGCGACGATAATTGTCAGTTTTTCAAAGATCCTCCGAAGAGAAGAAAAAGTTTGAAAAAATTGAAAACGAGTAAGTACACAGAGAAGATTACAGTTAATTGAGGGAAAATGGAAGGGTAATTTTAATGTTGGTGTTATAGACTCGCAAATTTGTTATATCCGTTTGCAGAGAATAATCCAATTACCGCATTATATTTATTTTTTATCTGGGGATTTTTTTTAATTCCTTATCTAAATACCTTGAGTCTCATTTTGATTTAAAAGTGTTTAAAATCGAATTATTTGGAATGAAATTTTTTCGTAATCAGACAATTTGCAGAATTTTTGACTGGACGACTGTCTTCAATGAATGAACAATTTTTAATCTGTTCAAAACTATACACAGATTTCAAATTGAAAAGTCAAAAATGACGTAATTATTAGATTAAAGTACTTCGATTTGAAAAATTAAAAAATTATTCATTTTTACCAATGCTCGTTCCATTGATACGTATAAATATCGTCAATATGAGTTTTTCATTATAAATACAACTTTCTTACTTTACCAAAAAATATAATTGTACGTAAGTTTTTGTATTCTATCGGTTTAACGCGTGATTTTTACCAATTTTTTGGATAACGCTTTTGTCTACCACAAAGGGGTTAGAAGTTTTTAAATTTTACAAATTAATTTTTTTTTAAGGCTGCAAAATTTATTAACAACATTTTATATGTATAGTTTCCGACAACAATTAATAAAAATATATAATTATATATTATAACAAATTATTTTTGATCAAATTAGGCTTTTTTGAAATATCAACAAAAATAATACATTTTTTGGATTTGGTAAATGGAAAGCTGATTCCGACATTAAAATTTTTTTTTTAATTTGACCGTAACCGAGAATAAAACCGTTTCACCAACAACTACTTTACAATATTATAAAAAAGTTTTTAATTTTTTAAGCTATAAAAACTTTTAACCCCTCTGTATTGGTTTTTAACATACCCCAAAAATAGTTTTTTTTAAATAAATTTTTTCACTTCATCCTCAATCCTTTTGTATTATTTTACTATTTTAAAAAAATATTGCATTCAATAAAATGTTACTATCCCCCATCTTAAGGGGACCATATCAGCTTCTCTTAAACCCTCCATGCCCCCTAAAGCCTAAAAGCGTTATGTAATTATAGATGATCCCTCTTCAGCATTTTTGGAATCACTTAACTTTGAAGTTTTATATTTTAAAATTCTATAATTTTTAATGGTAAAAATGACCATACATTTATTGAAATCTTATAAATTGTTAGTAGAAGAAATTATATATAATAGACTCAATTCAATTTTCACTTTATAGTGAAGGTTTTTCTAAAAATAATGCTTGAGAATTCAAAATTCTCTCATGAAATGTGAAATAAAGAACAGTATCTGAAAAGGGGTTTTAATTTTTTCTCCGTCAAACTCTTCATTAAAGTCGTCAGAGTCGGGCGAACAATAGAAACATAAAAGCTTCACCGCGAGGTAAATTGAGGACAGGAGTAATTGAAAAGGAACAATCGATGAGAAAGTGGGTTTTGTGGGATAATCAGTCTAGAACGGAGGAGTAACTTATATTAGAACTTTAAAGTTTAAATAGTAACTACTAAACTGGTGTGCGAGTTATTAATATAATTATCGTAGAGTGATGCTATTAATAAAGTTAATAGAAAAACACTTTATAGTAATCGTTTCATGTACGATATACAATGTAAACAAAAAACCGGGAAAACGTATCCTTGCATGTTCTTCTCTTTAAGTAGCACATAAGTCTAGAATTGTAGATGTAGATTGCAATTTAATTTGACCTTAACCATTTGAAGTTCAGTTGCATTAAACCTAAATAATATACGCACAGATTCGTAGATTGCATGCATAAGTTGCGTAGAAGAGGCTTCAGCAAGTTTCTACTTACGGAGTAATATCTTTTGCAGCTTGTAGATCGAGGATAAGGACCACGTTGTCTTCTGAAAGTGACACTATGTAATGCAGAGGCTCTCATTTTCTTATAATAACAAGGATTTATCAAATCATTTATTCTATTAAAAAGTCTTGACACTGGAAATGAAGAAGTGAAGAGTGATTCAGAAATTATTTCCTCTGAAATTAATCTGCAAGAAAATTTATGTGGTCGTTTCAATCTTTCGCCCAAACTTAGTTTCGAGTTATTATTCGGGAGGAAAGTAAGACAAATTGGTGGATTTTAGGGTTACGTTTGAAAGCAACGGCTCGTAAATCTTTAGTTTGAAAAGAAAGGTTTTCGAATTCTAACCAAGTAGTCGTAAACCCGCAAGTAGGATTTTACCAACTTACCACTTCAGCCTCCTCGCGGATTAAGTTCGGTCTGAGTTATGCGTTGCGCAGCCACGAGTGGGCTGTTTGTGCATTAGGCGTGTTAGAAAGATTGTAGGCGTTTGTCTGCTCAGAAGATCAAAGACAAGAAATATTTATCTTTTCGCTCAAGTAAATCTATAACCAATTACTTAGATTACAGGTTAATCGACGTTTTTTTCATTCCTACTAGGGGTAATATGCTTGTAGTTGTGTCGTATCTTAAAACATATACATATATAATAGTCTTTTCAAGTTTCTCGGCACGAGTCACAAGTTTTAGAACCAAGTGTGATTTTAAGGCATCTCTTATTTCTCCCCAGTTTCCTGCCTGGCTCGTGAAAAATTGACAGCATTTTGAGCCTGGCTGGCTCTGCTTCAAAGTGCTCAACTCACCATGAGTCAAGTGGACACGTGCTACATGTTGCAAGGAGCTTCTTTTTAAGTTTATCTTTGGAAGTATCTGAGTAAAGGACCTACATAGGAAGAAGTCGCGTGGCTCTTGAACTAAACGTTTTCATCACGATTCCCAACTGACCCCTGAATGGCAGAGGAGGTCCAGAGAAGCATGAACAGCACATCTCAAGAAGGAAGAACTTTAGTTCCGTGTCGTAAACGGTTATAGTTTCATGAAGCACCCTGTAGCTGCCAGTGCAGACTTCCGCTCACCTGTGTCAGGTTGAGCACCACCCTCTGACTCTGGAGGTAGAGAACCGAACTCTCCCACGCGTCTGCTCTTCCCTCTCTCCCAGAATCTTCTGCCATGTCTCATTCTCTTACCTTTACTTCTTCACTCCCACTATTTTACCTTCACTATCTCCATCTCTGTTTCACCGGAGATTCTGCAGTCTGCACCCTCAGTCTCTCTTTTGGCAGTTGGCTTCCGTCTCTCTCAATCTCTCTTAGACTCTCGATTCGCTTGTGAGAGCATTCTCTCTTTGTGGTATGCTTTGAGGCTCGCCGCCCCAGGAGCCTCTCTTCTCCTCGTCTCTGATATAACTGTGGGCCGAACAGCTGATTCGCAAAGGGGGTCAGCCACCCCTGCCTGACTCCAGCTTCGATTCTGAGCCCAAAAGAGACTCCAATCCGGGCGAACTTGTTTCAAGGCAACTTGAAGAAATGCGAGACAAAGGATGCTGTTGCGACCGACCAGATACCGCCAAAGCTTCCGATTTTTGCGTATGTCCAAAGAACAGAGGAAAGGCTGTCCGTTCATTGATTAGTGGAAATCTATTTTCTTCTAACAGTAATCTTTAGCTTGAGATCGGTACTTTTATGGTTCAAGGATGTGTAATTAATGCTTGGAAAGTCAACATTTAACTTTAAATCTTAGGCTTGAGGGTATGATCACTTTTGATTGTAAAATAAATATGTTTCAATTATTTTAAATCCAGTTTCCGTAAATTGCAATCGCGTCTTTGTTGGAGCTTAATTATTCTATTAAGAGTAAATTGGAGTCTTTATTGCTGAAACGATGTGTATATACTTTACGTATTGCTTTCGCATTATCCCCTTAAGAATCTCCAGTCGATAACTGAACTTGCTATAAGGTTCTTATTATGTACGTGCACATCGTTCTGGCCAAAGAGTTTATTGAGAATAAGTATGCACGGCGGAGAGGATACTTCGATTCGATCCGTTTGTCTTCTGATATATAACGGGACACTTTCCTGACAAGCTGCAAAATACTAATAGTGAACATTTGAATTATGGAAATGTGGAAGCCGACTTTATTTATTATTATCACAGCTTTTCACTTCACAAACCCGCATATTACGCGTCAGTTTATTAATTAACGGTCCGGTCGGAGAAGCGGCGTTTGGTCCTGTAAAATTGATTACAATACGTTTGTTTTTCAGTTTAATTCAAGGGCATGTACATATTTTATAGTTTATGACGTTTATGTTGTATTCAAGATCGAAGACTTTTTTTGTGGTGAATCCACGAGCTGTAAATTGATATAAAAGTTAATGATGCCTCTTTATCGGATAAAGGTTTATGTGTTTAGTGATTATGTTCAGGAGTCGATGAATAGATCCATTTTTCTAAATCCTATTGTCCGATTCGCTGAAGCGATGAAAGACTTTCAGTGAACTGAGCATGAGGAGCAAACGTGACGAATCGATGACCGGACGACATTTTTATTTATCGTCGGTGGACAAGCGTGAAGACCACCAAGTGCAAAACCTAACAGAAAAACGTCTTCTTTTATTGGCCGAGACATTGGCACTTTATAGTTTGAACGCCACCCGGAAGTGAAGTTCGTTGTAGCTGTAATATTTTTTAAAAAACCTTTCACCTACAAAAATTAGATACTGTAAATACTACAATTCTTCTGGCTGTTGAATATATTTATGAGTATCCTGTAAACAGTTTTAATTGCATCTGCAAAATTGTGCTTTCTTAAAAAAGGCTTTCGACTCTGGAGAAAGATTAATGCAAATTCGACGAAAGATTTAAAGTGCGAAGTGAACAGTCATCGTGATCTTAAATAAAAGATATGTATGCAGTTTCTGCAATAGCTCATTCTCACTTAGTCTACTTAGAGAATTGGAAAGACCAAAGCTTAAAAATTATAGGGGCGCAGAATGAGCAGATGTATAACTTCCAAGAGTTTAGTTTTCGTTGAGCAGGTTTTAGATTTACAAGTGTGAGGAAGAAAAAAAGAGAAAGAAGAGAAAAAAAGAATGTGAGAAAGAGAGAGGATAAAGTGAAAGTAACAAAAAAGGACAGGGCGTGAACTATACTCGTTCCTTGGCGCCAGTCAGGACCTTCTTTTTGTTTGATTGGGTATACTGACTTCCTTTGGCAAACGTACTTCTTTTCATTCAGTCGGTTTCTTCGCTACTTAGACTTCTTCGCTAGGTTCTCCTGGGGAATACCAAAATAGCCCCTTCATCTTTGCAATTGTTTCGCAAATAGCCTCGGACACCGGAAGTACTACCGACGTGACGTTGCTACAGCAATGACTAAACTCCAATGAATTAGGAAAAAAAGAAAGAAAACAATCAAAATTTTAAATAACTTTAATCGAGGGGATTATCATGGTTTTGGATTTACTAGATTATTAAGAATTCATGTAATTTCCATTAAAATCGAGGAATTTAAAAATTGAAAATTTTTAAAGAATTCATCTCATTCGCAGCATTTTAATGTCTTTGACAGAATTTTATTGATTTTTATCATATTTTACAGAATTTTACAGTTATATTTTATGCAAGTTTAAGGTATTGCAAATAATTTCATATAGTTTTGCGGAATTTCAAGAGATTTTGAACTTTTACAAATTTGATTTTGTATGGAATATTATTTTTATAAATGCGTAGAATTTCATAAGTTTAAAAATAAATTTATGGAAGTTCCAACTAAATATACCGATTTTTTAATAGAACAAAAAATGATATATGACGATTCACGTAAGAATGCTACAGTTAATTTCGGCATAGAAAAAAATGAAGATCGGCAAGGGTAACATGAAAGATCACTACTTTTTTATTTTATGCTTACCGCTCTTTAATTTTACATGTCGAAATTACTACGAACATTTTGATCTGCATCAATCTTTACCTTTCGTTTTTTTCTTTATGTACATTTGATTTAATTGCATTAAATTTCCGTGTATTGAGTGATATTTAAAAAAAAATCCTAGTGCAAAAAATTGCATTCAATCTTAAAGTTTTTTTACTCGATTTTAAAGACGTATGGGGAAAATGTTGTTTTCCATGGCGACTTGATTATAGCAGTCGCGATCGCATCTAAAGTTGAGTAGTCGTCCCGAGTGACACTATATTATTTATTAATGCAGGTGAAGCTAATTAATTCGCTGCACCGCGATAGTGACAGCCCATACAAATCGACGTACGGCTAATAGCTCGCGCGCGTCTGTCATAAATTATCGAGATGAACCGGTTCTACGAATCTCGCAAATCGCCTACCCGCAAGTGGCCTCGTAAATCTAATCACACGAAAAAATTGTTCGTCGCGAAAAAGACAACCTCCACTTGAAATACGAGACTCTCTTAGCCCTCTCGCGACTGAATATCGATGAATATTTAGTGATGATTATGCATATTCTATGGTGTTTTATTAACATTGTAAGTAAACTCGTTGAAGTTCTGTTTTTCAATCTTGTTTAGATGGATGTGACTGCGATAACTTGTGTATATTATACGAATTGTGCAAAATTATTAATGTTCAATTGAACCTTCCAATTTTTTTGCACTTGTAAACATCTTATAACCTATCCACGATTTAATCATTTTCGCGGATTTTTTTCGTCTACGAGGCGGAATGAACAGTTGTTTGGTTACGTTCAAACGAGTTTTCTCGCGTCTTGGAATCGATAGGATCTTATAGAAAACTTTACGCGACTTAACAATCCTTGAGAAGCCTTGCGAATTGACGGCGAACATGGACCCTTGCAATCTTAACTCTTTATCGGGCTTGTTATACCATCGGCTTTGAGTCCATAGAAACGATTAGCTTCGTGTTTCGCATTTGAAATTCGCGGAGTAATTACATTGTTAATTTTTTTAAATAGTTGTATTACAACGTTAAAATAAAATTGTTTAAATCGCGCTATTATTATTTTACTCCGCCACGTTATTAAATTTTGTAAATAATTGTTGCGCATACTTTTCTACAGTAGATTAAAACATTGCAGAGCTCAAAATAATTGGATCGCTTATTAAAACGTCAAGATTTATTGTGTGTACATTCTCATAAAATTGATCATTATCGTATCATATATTTTTGCTAATGGTTATTTACATTTGCGCTCTGAAACTTTAATGTTCAATTAAAAATTGACGGTTATAGAACCATTAAAATGCTGATTAGCGATAAATTCTAATTTCACGCAATTTTTGGCATGGATAGCTTATGAAATCATCACAAATTCTTATTATAACGAAGTCGATATACAAGTTCCTTAAAGTTTATTTACTTTGGAGTCGTTTCGTAAAAATAAATCAGGTTTTCATGCTCAATGGCTATCTATTTACGCACTGGTTGCATATAGGCATATAGGCGCGTGAAGCCCGTGAGGACTCTACAATTGCTGCATTACAAAGTGTGTCTACGGTTGTATTAATTTACTTATATGCATTCATAAATTACTTGATATAGAACACAGAAAAAGTTCTCAACTTGTTTTCAACTGAATTTTCTTATAACTTGAATGAAGTCTATGTTTTTTGTCTTAAAATCAGGACCTTCTTTCTCAAAAAAATTTTTGTAAATTAATACACATATACAAATTAGTATAACACAAAATAAAACCACTCATTCTATATTTTGAACTGCTACAATCAACACCTCATCTTTTTTAATTAAGAAATTTTTAGAATTGTTGTTACCTTATTTCTTATCTTAAGTAAAGGGTCGTTCCTGATAAGTAGAGTGTGTAATTACGGCTTCATAAATAACAGTAGTTGTAATCTGTGCATATTTGTCCAGACTTTGCATATCTCCATTTAGAACTTCCAGTGCTCTCTGACGTGCAATCGCTCACGATAGTAAAAAAATATCACCGAAAGAAATGGTTCACTTTTATGATTTTTTTTCATACTTACGAATATTATTATTATTATTACACCATTAAGCCATTTCCCTTTCGGGGTAGGCGTGACTCGCTCGGTAGGGGAAAGGAGTAGTGTGTGGAAGGGATAGAGATTTTTCAGATTGATCCAGAATTCTCGTGCTATTTAAGTAAATAACACGTTCGTTCCGGAACACTGGTCCGACCCAGGTTGCTGATCAATCTCTCTAGCAATCACCCCAAGCGAAGAACCTCACGAAGTCGTTATGTAAGATTCCCCACTTGGGTCCATTAGTGGCCAAGGTCTTTAGTTTCAGGCGTCATTCACTCTACTGACACTCTTTTTATTAACTATTTGCCGCCATACTTTCCTGTCCTGGCATACTTCTCTAGCTTCTTTTATGTCCATGCA
>NC_046658.1:70171274-70175168 GCF_010883055.1 Belonocnema kinseyi
ACCTTGTCAAAAGCTTTTTCTAGGTCAACAAATGCACAGAAAACTTTTTTTCCTACTCTCAAACTTTTTTCTGTTATTTGCCTTAAGCTAAATATTTGATGCTTCATATAATTAAAAAAATGTTAACTTAAATAATTCTATTTTCCAACGGTTTACTCTTTGCGAAGTAAGCTTTTTGCGGTTTTATATTTGAATTAACACTTTTTAAATGAAAGGGTGTGAGTTTTAAAAGCTTTTATAATCCTCAATCCTCATACGCTCTTGCTTATCAGTTATTGGAATATTGAACGATTGACTTTGTTTTCCTATTTATAAAGGCAGCGTCTGTGTGTAAGAAAAAATCCGGCTATTTGTAACGAAATTTCTATACAAACAGTCCCTTTTCCAAGTCTTGCTATTCGTTCCGACATTTTGGTACATCCCAATTTTTATCACAGGAACTATTGTCTAAATTATATTCTATACAATATTAATTGACGCGTAGAGGAGCAATGGCTAATGTAGCAACGTCTAATGTAGCGCGGTCGTTTATACAAGAATCTGCTTATTTTTAACGAGTGAGACTAGATTGAGTAATCAGTATATGTAGTAATGAATGAAATCTCAAATAGTAAATAAATTGGGTAAATTCAAATAATTTTTTAATTTTGAGGCCATGTGGTCGTAACCTCATAAATGTTTATTACATTTTTTTAAACTCAACTTACACCAATACAAAAAGTAATATCGAGTTGAAAATTTTGTAAATTTTTTTTTCATAATTATAAAATATTTAGGACGAGACAAATGTTTCTTATTGCTTATTTAATTTCCTAAATTTTCAACTCTATATCGCATTTCATATGAACGTAAGTTGGATTTGAAAAAAATGTGAACATTTTTTTTTTTTGAGTTTACGCTCACATGGCCTTAAGGTGAAAACTTTTTTTTATGTTTCTCATCTATTATAACATAGTTGCGAAAAATTAATTGAAGCTTGTCGCATTTGACTCCAAATATATTAAATCTTTGATATATTAAAGCATCTTTTTGCAGACACGCGAGACCGTAAAAAGACTTCACTGCCTCGGTAGACACGATGTTTTATGTAATAAGAATATGGTTTCCGAGTTTTCTCATGATATTACGTCCCAGGTTTGAGGTTAGTTTGAAAGGACAAGTACCGCGCAGAGCAGTGCGTATGGGCTGAAGTAATGACCGCGCATGCGCGTGCATTTTTCGTGAACAAAGAAAGGGCTCTCTAACCGCCTAGGCCGTTGAAGTACCCCACCAACAACAAATACCTAATTTGCTGCTTCAAAACACGTCCAGAAAACGAGAAAACCGTACTCTTGTTACATAAAATGATATAATAAAAAATTTTATTACAAAATACTGAATTCTAAATACGTAATTCTAAATAAACATTTTAAAATAAAAAAATTGAGTTACGAAGTTTTGTTTTCCTAATTTACCCTTACACCATTTTCTCAATGGTTAAAGTTTCTATTATTATAATTTTAAATCGCCTTAAATTAAAAATTGCTTGGTTATCGTAAAGTTAAACAAATTGTTTTCATTGAAACAAGACACATGACTATTAATTATAATTTATCGTGTGATGAACATTTCTTATTGATTCTACTAAAAACCAATTTGTAAAATAATTTAATGATAAATAAAATTGCTGTGAAATTACACAAGTTTAGACGGTTTTTAAAGGAATTCAAATCCAGATACGTGCGTTTACACTAAATACGCCTTCCATAATAAAATATATCGATTTTCAACCACTCATAAAGACGGTGCAAGAAAATTATATCACGCGCGGATTGTCAACTGTGGAACTGGTTTGGAATTGAATGTCAGTGTTTCTCAACCTTCTAGGTCCCCGTGGGCCATTCGGCTCGGGCCATACGAATGGCGCCCTCGGGCGATAAAGTCATCGCGTGCTTCCCTTTCACAGTTTCATTTTTTTCGACCGATCCTTCATTTTAGTTTTTTTTATTTGTTTCAGGTAAGTAATGGGCACGTATAAACCTCCTGATTTTTTCGACGCCTTGTCGTTGATTCTTCACGAGTAAGTGTAACCCTCAACAAAATTCGGTCTTATGAGATCATGAATCTTATTTAGAATTTCATACATTTTTTGTACAGAAAAATGCATTGACGAACTAAAAGTTATGTGGAATCTAAGGAGTAGAAAGATCTTTTATATAATCTTTATTTCTTATCATAATTTATGTCAAATAAAATGGCTACCGACATGACTCAGCTTCCAACCTGGACCATTTAATTAGCATTATTCGATCAGAAGCGGTTCGCGCGATACCTATATGAATATCTTTTACACGAAAATCTTATTAGGTTTATTGGATACATTGTGTTAGCTATCGGATTTAAATGATTATTGCTGATTTGCTGCAAAGAAAGTATAATACAGGGTGTTTAGTGACCTTGAAAACCTGGAACTCTCCTTGAATTTTTGTTTTGAACATTGAAAACCTGTAAATCTCCTTGATTTTTTTCACGAAAACCTTCAATTTTAATTATTCTTTTTTTTTTCTTTATTTTAAAACGGTAATTTTATCAAAATTCGAAAAGTAATTTAAATCTTTTAGCCTATTATGAAAGAAACATCTCATTTATAAAAAATCTTGCTGCTGAAAAGTTTTTTATTCGTCAAGATATCATTTATCTTTTATTTATTACAGAATAAATAAAGATATTTCAAGGCACATTTGTTGAGTTGTTCAACTTAGAAATTATAAAAATTATTAGTGGTACAGGACAACAGATTTCAAAGATTACAAACGATTTCAGGAGGTTTTAAAATATTTTAGAAGATTTCAAAATATTTTCAAATAATTCAATTGCTTCAACGAATACAAAAGATTTTCCAAGCAAAGATTCAAGAAAGATTTTATAAACATTTAAAAATATTTCACAAAGATTTCAAACATTCAGAAAAGGCCTGTACACTAGATTAATAAGTTTTCACAAAAATTCCCCAAAGATTTCGAACATTCCACAAAGATTTTAAAACTTTGAAGAGATTTTAAAGATTTCAAAACATTGCAAAGATTTGAAATAACTTCAAAATTTGTTAGGAGATGTCAAAATATTTCACAAAAGTTTCAAAGATTTCATAAAACATTCATAAAGATTTCAAAACAATACGAGAATTTCGAAGATTTCAACAAGGGTGCCAATTGAATTATTTAGAATCGACGACTTTAAAATCGTTACATAAAAATGGGAAGTTAATTACATCGAATGGCGACATTTTCTTAAATTGCAAGAATCAACCAAATATTTTGATGTATATATAATATATATTTAATAAATATATTCTATGGTTGCAGCAACACAAATTTTCTTGATTCAGCGAAATCGTTTTCTGAGTGAGTGAACTATAGCAGTGTGAATTAATCGTGGAGACGTCTTTATCTCAAAACAAATTTACATAGTATTTTTACATTTCGCCTAACGTTTCACATTCAGAAGGTTCAACTTCCCTTTCAACAGGAACTCAAGAGTGACTTTTAGTTTTATTCATCTTCAGAAGTGAACACGTTTATGAGTTACAGCTTTTTCATGTACTTTTGTTTTATTGATTCGTTTTTCTTTAGTATGAATCTATTATTTATTTTGAATGATTATTTATGAGGTTGGAGCAGTTCAAGGAGGTTTTAGCATGACTACATTTCAGTTGTTGGGTTCGAAAGCCACGCTTGTTACGGAGCTATCAAGTAATTATGTCAGGTTAAAAGTTAATTGCCTCTACAGGGAGGCACGAAGTGCCTACGTCTCTTTTGCTTGAAAAAATTCTAAAATTATGTATAAATCGCTGTTTCCTTGATCGATTGAGCTCAATCCAGCAATTTCACAAAGGGAATTATTTTATGCGTGGGG
>NC_046658.1:70175268-70176431 GCF_010883055.1 Belonocnema kinseyi
TCGAAACAACATTTGTGTTTAATGTTTACAGAAAGATATTAATACCATTCTCTTTTGAAATCAATTATACATCTAAACTAACTTGTGGAACAATGATTTCACAATTCAATTGATAATTCGAACACAATTTATCCGCGATTTGGAAATTATTGGAAATCTGCAAGGATAATGTTACTATTTACTCATAAATGAACCCGTTACAAACCAGATAGAAAGGAGGCAACCAGGTGGATATCCGACGGAAGAATAGATTGTAATGGAACATTCCATTCCGATTTCAGATCCTTTTTTCGGATCATCTGGAAAAGTAAAAGTTGCTATAATAAAGGTTTAAAGACTGCGTTTTTTCAATCTGACGCGACGTCTGAGGCCTTTAGGGACCTAATTCAGCTTACCTGTGGGCTTTACCTATGCTATTGGCAAGATCACCGACGAAAATTTTAGGGTGTGTATAATCGATCCTCGCGGTGTTTCGTTTCGGGTGCTGAAGATACCCTTTGCAGGATAGCGTCGCTTCCTGTGTATTGTCAAGCTGGTAAAGAATACCCACTAATTATCGTCCCTCCATTCATCATCCGGATATTCCTCGTGTAATAATAGAAAAAAGTGAAAGGGGAAATTGTTCCGTTTCATTTGAATCACTGATGACTCTGTTATATTATAAACGCGTCTCAAGATTTAAAAACTTTCTATTCTATTTATCATTAAATTAAAATCTATGTTTTAAATTTCTGTTTAAAACCTATTTTTAATATAAGCTATTAACATAAATTTGATGCTAATTAAAGCAAGGGATTGCATTTGCAATACAATTATAATTTTAAAAAGTACTTTATATTTAAACATAAATTTTCAATTTAAAATGTAGAACTTCAGATGTGTTCATCACAATAAATACCCAATTTTCAAAGTTGAAAAAAGGGTTTTACTGTTTAAATTTAAAACTTTCATAATTCTAATTTGTTAAATTTTGAAGAGTATTTGACAGAGTATCACGCGATCAATTATACGTCATCATATTCTGCGGGTTTATAATTTAATAAATGTTTAAATATTGCCATTTTATTAATTTTTAACACAGAATGTAACTGATAACAGAGTTTAGTGCTTTATCTAAAATCGAATTTATACAATTTCATTATTTAAACAAAATAAAATCTCAA
>NC_046658.1:70176531-70197347 GCF_010883055.1 Belonocnema kinseyi
GAACCATTTCGCAAATTTTGAGAAAAATATTTAAATTTATTGTAATATAAAAAGTCGAACATAATACCATGTAATTAGTGTCTTCTTATCTGAGCATTCTGGTATATACCTTTAAAGATGACAATAAGAAATTTTTCGTTAACCATAATTCGTATTCAAAATTTTCGATTTAATATCGGGTGTGACTCCAAATGGTAATTATTCTTAAATTAGCCATTGTGAAAAATGAATTTTTCTCTTCTGAAACCAGATCCTTTTTTTTATAACAAGACTTTCCTTATAGTTCACATATATACAATAGTAACGATGTGTGTTTGTTACTTGTTTATTTTACTATTTCGCAACTTTTTTTACTCCTTTTCAACAAAAATGTCCATTTTTGATACTTTTTGTATAATGATACAGAGCAGTTCAAAACATTGGTATCTTCCTTTATTTGCTTGGTTTTACGAGTTTGGCCTTATTCTAATTTAAGTCGATTAATCTGAAGTTAACTGCTCCTAAAATAGTGACAAGGTTTCAGTCATTTGTAGGATACATAAAACTTTTTAAAAAGGTCCTTTCGAGATATTTAAGTGTCGTATGTGGTTCCGCTGCTCCATGCATTCATTAAATATTGAGGGACTGTTGCTAAGATTCAGCGACGCTCGTGAGTTCATTGAAAGAGACTCGGAAAGATCGTGTACAAAGGGCCCTATTATGGCGTGTAAATTGGGCCAGCTGTTGTGCTCTCTATGCTCTTAGCCCTATGCTCGCGTGCTCTCTGCACGGAGGTCTGCGTTGGAATTTAAAAGCCACCTGCTCCACAGGAATGTTTCTTCTTTATGAATTTTGGGCATGCGTTCCTAACTTCTCAATGACCAATATCTGATGTATGGATGACTGATGACTAATAATTCCCTCTCGCCGGAAGTAAAAGAGGACCTTCAAAAAAAGGGAATGTTCACAGATTACAGAGCATAGGAAGTATGATGACTCATTGATTTTTACAAAGTGACTCGAATAAACCTTCTGTTCGGTATCTGATCGTGAGAATGAGAACTGTGAGACAAAAGCAATACCCTATTATGATCTTATATACATACTCCTCTTATGATTTTATCAGCGAACTATAGAGAACACATTTGGTGCTGTAGAGGAATTTTGGCATCTGGGGAGCATTTCTTTTTCACAGATAGATACATTTTAATTTTCAGATCGAGTGGAATTCTTAATTTTTAATGAAACCGTGCAGATTAATCAATTTTTTACCATTAAAAATTCACAAATTTTATAACAGAAAAGAAAAAAATTAGAAGCATAAAAAACGTGGGCAATTTTTAATATAAAATTAACAATATACAAGTTTAAGCTGAACACATTTTAGAAGTGATTTTTAAATTATTATTTAAACGTCTCTCATTGCATGTTTTTACAAGGGAATTTCAATATTCATGTGGACAATTGGCCCCATTCTAAATAATTATAATTTATCCTGCTTATGAAATAACAAATTTGATTTTGAAATAAATTTCAATGTATTTCCCCCCAGACAAATAGAATCCGCGTATAAACAATTATTAATGATGGAGACCCTAATCAAATTACCAGAACGTTTCTATGTTGAGTCGTAAATGATGACAAATGATTTTGATAAATTTATTAGGTAATTAAAACACTTGAACAGTTAACCCCTAGACGTCGGTTCTGGCTGCACCACAACAGCGCCGATAAGATCACAGGAGGATACAAAAAATTACAAAAATGAAAGGTTATCGCGTTAAGGAATTATCGTTAAAAGATCGCGATGTAGACTGCAGAATGCAGAGGAAATGAATGAACAGAAAAGATGGTGCAGTTGCATTACATTGGAGATGCTACTTTGAGATATTTGAGGACACTCGTTAGTGTGTCTTCGCTGGGTTGTCGGTTGATTCCCCGAACACATGCATTTCTTACCTACGTGGTAGCAAGGGGCCTTGCATGAGTGGCACGAGTTTTCGTACATGTGTGGGCGTCTGTGCAGGTCCATGAAAGGCCGGCGCTTTTGATCTTAACCTGTCTGCTACAGACACATATATTTCGAGTGCTTTGCTTGTGTGCGTACTCTGTAGGGTTTAGTTCGGAGAGACGGGGACCAGTGGCAAAAGGAATGCACCTTGCGCCCAGGTAGCCTGTGCAACCGTCCACACTCAAGTATGTGCACTCACTGAAAAATCGCATGACACTTTCCGAAATCCAGTGAAGGGCCCTTCCACCTACAATTGTACTCAGACAAGTCCGCGGAGGCTACGCAGGTTTTTCACAAACTAAACAAAAACTTATTTGTATTAGCTTCGCAGCTTTTGTTTGTGTCGAAGCGAATGTGCTAGGAGCCTAAACGTTTTATGGCGCCCCTGGGGTTTTATATGGTGTTCAACTCTCTTCTTCAAAAGACACGGAAATTTTAGCGATAAGTTGCTCGTAAACCCTCATAATGTCCATAATACCTGGCTTCTGAATTTAATGAAGATTTTCCTTTCGAAGTACTCCTGCAACGGTAGAATTTGCTGCGTGAAATCTCGGATTTTCCATTTCACTGCTTGCTGAAGTGAATGCACCATTGTTGCTGCAATATAAATCTTTGTTGTTCAAATTTTGAGACAGGTTAAGGTTGACAATTGTTTGAGTAAAGTAGGTAGGATCAAGAGGCATCGTAATACAAGCTTCTCACGATCATCAACAGATTTTTTTCACAATGTTTATTCCTATATTGGGAACTCTTTTTAGAGATCAACTTAAATCCGCTGATTGATCTAACTATGAAAAAAAGATGATTCAGGTAGCTAGTTGCCGGAGATGAAACGTATATTATGAATGAAAAGTAGCTTTGTTGAAAGTGTGCCGAAACATGTGATTCTCGTCGAATCTTTTCATGAATTTCTGAGCACCTATTGTCCTAATTCTAGGATAAACTTCCTAAAGAAATAGAGATGTACACCGGAGATAGCGTTGAACTGTAAAGTGCATGATACCATTTTCCGTGTAAGCGGTCTAGTGGAAACTTTTGGGTTTTCGCAGCCAAGTATATCATCGGCTTAAGAGAAATTGAGCCTGTAAATATGTAAGGAACGGAGTATGAGTCCTTTTAATGATCGTCTACCTACAGAGTCTTAAAAGATCTTTCCAACTGAATTTCATTCTTTCGGAGTTCAGAATCAGTTCAGTCTTCTTCTTTATGCACATACGTTGGCTGCAGTTGCACCTGGCCCTGCAATCAATGAGCATTGAGCAGGTGATGGGGGTCTCTAGACGCGTGGTATGCGTTAAAAAAAATCCTTTGTCAAATTAAAAAAAAAAGTATAAGATGAAACTGATCCCAATTTTGATTCAAGATTAAATATCGAGAGCAAAGCCCTGGAAAAGCGGGGGCTTTTTAAAGTTGGAACTATGAAATCCTGCCAATTTGTAAAAGTCGTTTAAAGAAATTTAGGATTTTCAAAGTAAGGTGCAATTTTTTTGTTAATGATGGTATTTAATGTAAAGAAATTTTTAGATTGACAGAAAGAATTTTTTTGAATTTACCGTAAATCTGGAGGTATGTCGTTTTTGCTGCAACGTTATTCAATTGATAACAAAATCTTTATCAATATATAAAGAATCAAAAGACTGTTACATTCTTGGACCATTTTGTTGCAGATCAAATTCATACCTTCAGATTTATTGTGTTGTTATGGTTTTATCCATCTTAAGTTAAAAATTTATCTGGGAGTTATCATGTGTATAATCTTCACAGGTGAAGCTTAATAATCTCAAGGTCTTTTGTTACGATTAAAAAATATATAATTAATTCTGGGTTCTCTGTTTTGTATGGACATACGTTGGTTAATTAATTTCCTTTAAGGAGAATTATTCATCAAGTATAGTCCATTCTAAATAATCGACACTTGAACTAAAAGAGCGGGGGGTACTGGACACAATCGATCGGATTGTTTCTAGTTTAGGAGTTTTTCCCCCCTCAATCAAAAGGATCGATAAGACCTACCGACCTCACGATAGTGATCAAGCATGTACGACGGAGAAAGTACGGCGCTCGCCAAATGTTACGCTCGCGGTTTCGTGGGCACAACCGCTACCATCGATGTCAGATGGTCACGGCTCATTAGCGAGATAACTTGGAGAAGTTTCTCAGCGTTGGGGCGAACGCCCGGCTTTATTAACGTCCACCATTATCGTTTCGCTTTATAGAATCTTTCCCTGCTCCTCGATCCTCTTTCTTTCTTTTCTTCCTGCCTGTACATTTAGCTGCACTCATATTAAGATCTCCCCCCCCCCCTCAACCTCTCTCTCTCTCTTTTCCCTTCCAGTTAATCGCGACCTGAAAAGTTTTGGCAGTGCGCGTTATTTAGTGGAATCTCGAAGCAGAAGGGGTGGGACCTTTATTGTTGAATTAATTTATGTTTAGTACCACGAGTCTCAGATAACGTGGATGAAAGCATTCTGGGTGAAGTTTCCTCCTAAGGGATCCTCATTTAGTGGCATCGGATCCTCCTCTGTTTATTTAATACAGAGTATAACCCCTATGCTTCGAGAGAGTTTTTAGACCCTCACTAAACAATATCCTGGGCTTAATTCTTTAAAATACTAGTTCAGAAAGAGGTTCGAGATGAGGGTGAGAGATTCTTTAACAGATCACTCGATTGTATCAGGTTTTGGACTTTTTTCTTCTCGTTTATTTGTGGATGTTCTAAAAAATGTAAAGCCCAAAGAATTCTAAAGAAATTTTTCAAGAAGAGGAGTATAATTAACTTTCTTTCTTCTGCGGATTCGTTGCGCACGGGTATAAGACGCCGTCTCTAAAATTCTCTGGAGTTTCGCTGATAAAATGATTACCCCGTGACAGAGGCACTGCACTACAATGTGTATTGTACATCCTGCAGTACAGGGTACACTACAGGTATAATCACTGGTTCTGTCTACAGTCTACACCACATGCCCTCGCGACCAGCAGTCTACAGTGGTCTACACTCTACACTCTACAGTGTCTAAACCTACACTCCTTTTATCTTTATTTCTTTCTCTTCTCACTCTTCTTACATTAGGGGGAAGGAATGATTCACGAAAGCACATTTAGTCATCTCACCACATTGACGAAAGCCATCACAACTGAATATTCGACATACCGGATGCTACAATAAGCCGTCACTTCCGGGCAAACATTTATCAAAGGACTTGTAAACCAACATTAGAATTTCGTGTGACAATATTTCGCATTTGTACTTACACAAAATCTGCATTTTTGTAGCAAACCAATCCCTTGTAGGATAAAATGAGGCAAAACCGACGGGTTTCACATCCATTACTATATAAAAATTTAATAAGACGTGGAATTGATAAACTTGCTTTTTATTTCGAATCCCACAATATTTTATATTATATTTTCAAAAGCATTAATTATCGTAATAAAATATTGATTTGATCATTTAATTATTTCTAACAAGATGTATTTGATCGGATTTGCCCCGAAGTCTTCTTTCGCATGTTATGTATTGTAAAAGTTATTTTAAAGATATACAGCGGGAAGTAATTGGTCGTTCCATTAAAAATAATGATAGTTATGGTATTATTTTTTATTAGTTCACATTCTGCTAGATTGTTAAGATATATAATAATTTATGTGTATTTTACACGCGTTTTGTTTTCAGGTTCGAATTTGATCGTTTTATCGACGAAAATACAGAGTTACCATCCAAGCGTCTTTCAACTGTTTTCTTGGTTGCTCTTGCCCAAATGGGGGAGTCTCAGCTAGTTTCTAAATTTAATATAATTATTTTGAACTTTGATTACGTTTAATTTTTATAATCACTTGGTGGAATAATATCTATCCACCAGAAGGTCAAATTCTTACTCTCTTAAACTGAACCAGTGAAATTGTCAATGGTTGAATCAGTATTTTGAATTATCCCTGTTAAAGCAATTATTTTCTGACTTTGAATGGGTGCATCAATAAATGACTCAACTAACACAGAAAAAAACGAAACATAAAGTTTACGTCGATTCCAGGTGAAAGATTCACGGCAACAAAAATTAACCTTGTCGGATAAGATTTTTAATCTTGCCAGGATAATCTTTCGCCTTATAATCACTTCATTTTTATTGGAGGTGTAGCGAGAATTGCGACGCCAGCGCTATCTTTTGGAGATAACTGGGGATATTCCCACCTGTCAGTTGCTTTTTGTGCTTTTTGCTAATTGGTATTGAATAAGTTCTATTGCATCTATAATAGTCTCATTTATTTCGGAGGAGATATATCAGTAAGACCAATTTTTTTTCGTGTTTTCTGTTGCTGAATATACATGTTTTATCGAAATTTGCTTACTTCAGCGTCACGCAGTAGACGAGATCAGAATTATTTTCCCAACCGCGGTGAAACTTTCGCCGAAACATGTTTAATTTTTAACTGTTGCAGGTCTTACCTACAACAAATTTAAATTTTTGTTTTTTCTGTGTTCTTTTAAATCTGGTGTCCCGATTTAGAACTCGAATTCACTCATACTTTGCCGTTTTCCCATTGCTGCTAAGGACACCATAGCAGACGACAGTTTTTATTCCATTGTAGGATAAACTTTCGCCAAATAGCATGTAAACTTTATAAGTCGGAAATTTTACATAAAACAAAATTTAACTTCAGTTTTTTTGTGAAAGCAGCGTTACTGAATATACCAGTGACGCTTGTCACTGCTATGCGCGTCGCCTGTAGAGTCTTAGCATTTCTCGAGTGAAAACGAACTTTATTGTGTACTACTGTTTGTGTTAGAAAAATGTCGGGCCTATGGCTGCATTAAGCAGGGGATATATTTCGCTTGTAATTGGGAAAGCACCTGGTCATCTGGGTTTGACATTGAGGGACGTGACATATTGACGTAATGACGTGCCTTCCCACAATTATACGCGATATATTATATAATAATTATATCCTATTATATTACAGCGAGGTCCTTATTTTTTGTTGTGAAAGTAAGGTGCGGTTTTTAAAAGATAATTTTGCAAATGTTAGCAAACGAGTGATGAATGATAAATATCATGCCTAACCAGCTGACGGACGACAACGCGTACGACCAGATGACTACTGTCAGTGTCACGCTTCTAGCTGACAGCGGCTGTTTCAACCAGTGAGATTTCACTGGTTTATTTGAAGAGAGCATGTTGTAAGGATGTATTTCAAGTAATATTGCAAACGTTATATTCCTGTCAGCGAATCTTCCATTCTTTAATTGTTAAAACTGTCTTTTGGATTATTTGATACAAAGAAGAATGAAAATTATTAGGGAATAGAAATGTTTATAAAGTCGCTATTTCATGGCGGTCTGTTTCCCCGGTCTCCCCTGCTACCACGTGCTCTCTTTTTTTTATTTCATTTGTGTATTTCTGAATTAACCAAATGTTCACATTTTTGATCAAAATTAACTAGGAGGATGAGAATCAAATAAAAATGAAATTGTTTTCAAAAATAATTCCTTAATATACCATTAGTTAGAAATAATACATTCTCGCCAAGATGTGAAGGGTTTTTGCGAGAGTAGAATTGTTCACACATTCGTTATCTATATCACTGAACAAATTAACTTTTTTCTTCTCATTGGGGCCTCTGAATGAGCGCCTGTGCTCGAAAGTATAAATGTTCATGTCGGCAATATTGCTGTGTATTGGCTTACACACGGAAGCGTTTATTGTCATCGGTGAAAATAGAACGAGTGTGGACGTTCGAGAAATAAAAAGAATGTATACAGCGTGATACAATTTCCCTGGGGATATCACGGGTATCCCGCCCTCGAAACGTGGCGGAGATTCCGTGGCGGAATATAACTGTATTTATGTGTTTGGTCGAATGAATCATCCCAGCTGGGGTGTATTCCTCTTCTCTTATTCGTTTACTCTCAAAAAACAAACCAAACATTACAAATATTTTTATATTTCAGAAGGAAATTAATGAGAATAGATAAGGCCTCTGCTAAGAAAGAGTCTGGAATACCTGAAATATTGTGCATTTGTTCACCGCGTTTGTCAGCATGTATAATTTTTTATTTTCAAAATTAAATAAGTTTATAATTAAATAATTAAAAGTTAAATAGTTTAAAATTACATGCTTTTTAAATGAAAATCTAAACCTTAAACTATCTATCATTCGTTTCAAAAGAAAGCCCCTTTAGATTAGAAATGAAAACCTTAATTGTCGATTTTAAGCTAGGAATGGTCAAATTTCAATAATTTAATTTCCTTCATCAATTCATTACTTGTACACTTCAATTTTTCAAGCGGAATGCCTTAATAAGTCAAATTTTAAATGAATGTAATTTGTTTGCCTTACTTAAATAATTTTAAACTGACGTCCAAAGTTGAAAAGGATTTAAAATGAAACAATTTCCAAATGAATAAACTCCAAGACGAATCAATGGTATTTTAACAATATTAAAGAACAATTCTATCCAAAAAAAATCATCTGGTCAATTCAAAAACTTACTTTTATGTCACAAAAATACCTCAATTTTATTGAATCATTGAACTTCAATTGGATCTTAAAAATTGGAAATAAGCTCCCATTTGATTTTGGAACCATTATTTCTTTGTTTATTATTCTTTTTTGATGTTATTTTTGTCCTTACCTACAAGTCCGTAATTTTTGTAGATGGAGAATGTCAATCTGTCATGTGAATTTTTTCAGAAATTATCCTGGAAAAGACCTGAAAAAGCATATAGACTTTTGAAATATAAACTCTGCAGTAAACCTTTTTTTGGAAGAGTCAACAAAATTGACTCAATTATTATTTTGCGAATTATTTGAACTTCCTTTAGAGTTAAGAATCTCTCTCGCGAGTTGCACGAAGATGAAGCCATTTAGAGTTACCTTCTTGAGTGATCGTTTCCGGGGCTTGGCGCCGCTTAAAGATCACATATGCACTTGAAAAATCTCGTTACTGCAAATGACGGAAACGAGTATTCAAAAAATGGTAAGAGCACTCATCGAGAATAATGAAGAAAGACTTCATTGCTTAGCGACTCATGTTATGCAAATCGCAAACTACACGCGCCAAATCATCTTTTAGAGAATCCAAGCGCCATTAAAATGACTGAAACTTGCACTTCAGATTTCGAATAGAACCTCACAATTAAATTCATATCAAAACATAAAAAGATTTTTTTAAAGTGAGAAAATCACTTACAAAATAATTTGCAAAACTGGAGATGTAACTAATACAATTAATCTAATATTTCTGAGGACAAAGTAGTTACGATTACATGTAATCGTAAATTACCCTGATAATGCGAATTTTCCCTGACCTATGACTTGATGATATACGTAGCAAGTGAAGTATCTTTTCAACTCATTGAGGATCGCTGCCCTCTATTGAAGATATATTTATCGCAGAAAATAAAACTCCACAAGTGGAGTGTAAGCCATAAATTGAAATCATTGGTATTATATTCACTGAAGAAAATTATAAATAACTTTCATGATAAATGATATACTTTTTTAATATTAAAAATTTTCCAGTCAAACAATAAAATTTTATTCTGCAAGTAAAGTTTCTTATACCGTTACGAATTTACGCACAACCGTTATTTCAGAGAAGAATGAGCCTGGAAAAGAGGCATGCACATTTCGCGGGAGAAAAAATCTGAAGCCTGTCTCAGATGCAGTGTGTGAAAATGAACACACTTGAAAATTGTCCACTTATTAGCGTTTTACGCTTGACTGTCAGGACTGTTATAAAAAATTGTTCAGCTAATGTTATCTGAGTAGAGGTTGGTTTCTTGCCAGCATTATATGAAGCCGAGCGTTACCAAGTGTCAATCTTCTCGTGTCTTCAAGCCAATCTTCACGGCTAATGACCGATTCCGGTGCAGAGAATTGACGCTTGACGCACCCCTCTGTTCAGCGAACGCTTTAAAAATCAACATCACAGTTCAAAATGCTACAATCTGTAACTAAATACTTACACGCCCAATTTGTAATTGTTTTCAATATTTCTTTTTCTTTTTTCTTAACATAATTTTTGCCAATCATCTGTTTTTTAACATAATATTCTGCTAAGATTAAATTCTAACACTCACACTAAGCACACATGTTCCTGATAAACTGTTTCTCTGATGACAGAATGAAATGAAGCAAACCTAATTTTCTCTTTGGTCGAACCGCACCCTCTTTCGTTTTATGCGCAGAAAAGAGAAGGTGGTGAACAATCTGTAGTTTCCGAGTAAGCTCATGTTTGTGAGTTTGGTTCCTGGTGACTGGTCGATCCCCCATAGCAGATATAGTTCCACCGTGAGATCTCATTGCTATCAAGTGGACGTCACGTACACGAAACTGTGTAGCTGTGCGGAAAGAGAACACGAGTCGCAAAATGGAGTGAGATGTGTAACTCACTCTTACTGAAATACTGTATCATAGAGGGTTCTAATAGAGCAAACTTGCACGAAACGAGTTCTAGATTCCCTCGATCCCTTTTCATCCTCTCCCATAAACATTCAATCCAGAGATGATTCACCTCCATGGCTCCAAGAAACTTGTGGCTTGTTCGTTCAGGAAGTCATTCTTAAAAAAAAAGTTTCCACATTCACCTGTACAAAAAAACCATAATTAGTTCTTCTTCATTCTGGCATTTTTAAATCACAGTTTTATGCTAAAATGTGCAAATTAGTCCATAGCTGATTCAGAATACTTTTAGTTTAAATCCTTTCATTAATCTAATCTCTTTAAATGTTTCTGCAATCAACATTTTAGCAAAATACCATATTTAAATCTATATTATAAATAACTAACAGCGCGGTAAATGACATTGGCTTAAAAGTTAATAATACAATACAAAACAGGATGATTTCAATTTTCAGAATTTTAAGTTCTTTTAATTATACAATTGTTCAATTCGGTTGGTTTTTATTATTATTTGGATGTTCATGATGAAATTGGCTTCAGGGTCACAATTACTGAGAGTCGATACAACTCACATATTAAACATTGAACTTTATTATTGTACCATTAAGCCATTTCCCTTTCGGGGTGAGCGTGACTTACTCGATGAGGAACGCAGTAATGTGGGGTAGGGTATAGGTTGGTAGTTTGATCTAGATTTCACGTGTTATTTATTTGAATAACACGTTCGTTCCGTAACACTGTCCCGACCCTGGGTTGCTGATCAATCTCTCTAGCGATCACCCAGAAGTGAAGATCTTTACAAAGTCATCATGTGCACAAAGGCCCATTAGTATCCAAGGTCTTTTGTTTCAGGCGTCATTCACTCGACTGACTCTCTTTTTATAAACTGTTTGTTACCACCATTTTCTTCCCTGACATATCTTTCACGTCCATGCATTTTTTCAATTAAGCTCTTGTATTTCTATGGCTTCTTATGTCTCTTCGAATTGGAGGACCATTTTAAACTGGTCGATTTTGCAGGATTCAATATAATTAGAACATTCCAATTTTTAAGTGATTTTAGTTTGACATTTTTTAATCTCAGACGTTTCCATTTTGAGAGTATTGATACCATTTTTAAAGCTTCATTTTAAATTTGAAAAATGTTGATTGCTTTATATTTAAAATTGTTCACTTTTTAAAGCATAAATTTAAACATTTATAACTTTTCATTTTCGAAAGCCTTAAACTAAATATTTTATACCATGAAATGTTTATAATCTAGCTTTAAATTTGAAATAAAATATATCTCGAGATTGCGGGGAATTCATTGCGGCTAATTCATGAAGTTTCTAGCTGATATTATTAAATTGTTTATGCTTTCAAATTCAAATTGTTTAATATTAAGCATTTTCAACTGTAAATTACACAAGTTTTAATATTACTTTTGGAAATACAGTCGAATCTCGATGGCCTTCAAATTAAAAGTATTCCACTCACAATTATAGAATGCTTTCTGTTTAAAATTGACAGTATTGTATATTGCAAAAAATCAGTGCCGAGAATTTCAACTTTGAAACCCCATCTCTCACTTTATAACGTAAAAAAATAAAAGAATAGAAGATTATTAATTATTATAATATAATATTTATAATAATCACAGTTTATAAACGTTTCCTGATAAGGAAAATTGTTGTAAATGAGGATGACTTGGGCAAGATATGACTTGTTTTAGCTATCTGAGAAAATATATTGGCTTGATCTCGAGGGTGAAATATCTTTCGAAAATGCGAGTTCGAGCGTGCGCATGTGATGGCACAAGGAGGTTAAATAAAAGAAATACGCGGGGACACGTTTGCATCTGTATTTGTTCGCGAGGGGGCGTCCGAGATAGGGGATGAAATATTAACACCCCGACCCTATCGGTCCACTAAAACTCACTCCTGTATTGCGAATAACGTAGCTCGTGTTAGTACTATGTATAGTGTCTCCCTACTGATTTATGCATTTCAAAGCATCGGTGCCGCTCCAGGTGACAATTTAACACGCATGTGTAATTTTTGGCAAAACCTCATTAATGTAAAATTCCCCCCTATGAAAATTAATGTTTTACGTACAAATTCTAATTACATCTGAAATTTACGGATTCATGTTTGCACTCACTTATAAAGGCACCATTCAACTCATAAACTTCTGCGATTATTGGAAACTGGTTTTCAAATTGTTAAAGCCATTGGCAATCTGCGATAAATCTGCATCTATATTGTAGAATTCAATCCGTGAGAATTCGAATGACAATTTTATCATATTATAAATTTATAATTTTATAAAGGATTAACTAAATCGTTAAAATTGCTTGAGTCAAGTAAATTTATGATATTTCTGCTTGAAGAAGTATAAATATTTTGACATAATTATACCCTTTATATCAATAATAATTGACGTCCTTGACAGGATATTAATTTTTTTTAATTTCGAATGCTGCGATCCAATTATTGTGAAGCATTCTTCCGTAACGCCATGCCACGCGTCGTAAACACTGAATACAAAAAATATGGAAGGCTTTTCATTTAATATATTTCACTTCATTAAGAGTAAAAAAACGCTAGAACTTTCTGGAATTCGCAGAAAGAATCACTGTTTGAAATTACACAGTACAATTGACATCTTATGAATAATAGAGTATACTGGAGTATACTATAATTGTTTCAAAACTCAGTTCTTTCAGGTTCATAAGTAACTGAGAAAACATTTATCTTTCTGTGTTTCGCTGGCATATGCATAAGACTTTGTTGCACGCTACCATGTACTTTATCTCACTTATGCAAAAACCCATCTTTACGATAAAGTACTGAAATTGAGAATTAACACTAGTTTTCTGATTCTTTAAAAATGTTCGTGGGTTCTTTAATATTTCTCAAAACGAATGATTTAAGGGATGATACTTTTTAGCTGTATATATCTATTTTTGGATCCAAGAGGTTAATGTTCCGATAAGTATTCTGGTGCGGGGCCGAGTGTGTCTACGCTCATTTGTGCACAACCGGTAATTTCAAACGTGTCCTGGTTTCACGGATGCAGAACAGATACCATCTTCCATGCCAATATTCATTCCAGGACCATTTCATATGTGATTTAACTGTTCTCTGCGTCCACACCCAACGAGCGTGCGCCGCTTCGCTGAATCGATATCTGCTCAACGAACCGAATTTAAATCGATCCTTCTTCGATTTTTATCCTTCGGAATATCTAAACTTAGCATGACAAATGAAAATGTAATATATCTATCAGGATAAAGTTGAATAACCCCGGGTGGAAATTTAAGTCGGGGGCTGGCCATTCTACGGCTAGAGAGCCCGGCTTTAAGTCGGGCTGTGGCCGGGGTTTCTGGTCGGAATCCGACCAGCATCGTCACGCTACACTGGCCAGCGTCCGGCCACGGAGCATGGCCGGGAGCCGGCCAGAGAGCACGACCGTGGCCCGGACAAGATCAATTTGTTGCTTTACTAGATTTAAATGATTCGGGTTTCAATTCTGTGAAGAGCGTCAGTCACTGAATTAGGGGATAATAAATTTGATTATTTTTTACAGTAGAATTGGAGCGTGTGACTTTAAATATAAATAGTCCCGCGTTTAGAGTAAATACATATATTACATTCTTAAACATTATATTACAAATAAAATTTCTAACGCTACGAGGGTATCGAACCTACATATCTATACCTAAATCTAACGCCTAGCAGTCGGGAGTGCTAACCACTGCGCTAAACCGACAAGTTGAAACTCGTTGAAAAAGCTATCCTCATAAGTTACAGCTCAGAAAAGTTAAAGTACCAACTTTTAGGTTCTCTTTTTCTAATTATTTATTATTATCCGGCGTTATGTAAATATGAAATACACAAACTTTTAACAGGAACATCAATGAAATAGTTTTTAAATAAATAATTTAAATTGATTACAATTTTTCTTCGCGTGATATTTTGTTTTTTCAAGCTGTAGACTATTTGACAACTTCTTACAATTACAGGAAATGTAATTTTTTATGAACATTAAATATTTTTAACAACGGAACTCAGAAATTCAATCGTGAATGTTGAACATTTCATAATAATAAAATTTTTAACTTTCGTGTAAGGTTTGGTTTTTAGGTGTTTTATACTATTTTATAACGTCATCGAATAACTATTTTATAACTTCATCGAATTTTTGTCAGAAAATGCATGGTTTGCAGGTCTGAATTTATGAAAACTTAAAATTTGTGGTGCCAAAAACAAAGTTACCCTATATATTTCCGCGCGTGGAACATGCCTGCGGGTATACGCATCTATTTGTTAATGAAATCAGGCAAAGTAATTAAGTTATAAACAAAGTTTAACAATTTTATTATTTCCAATCAGCGAATGGCCAGTTTCCTTCTGAGCATTCGATCATAAGATTTGTCCAATCAGAGTCCAGCCAGCCCCCGACTGGGGTTTTGACATAAATTTTGTCTAGCGAGTCTCCGACCAGCGCATGGCTAGGCTCTTAAAAAACAAACAGCGCGCGGTCAGTCCCCGATCAGAAACTTTGTTGTACCAGGGCTAACCCGCGCTATTTCCACACGGGACGATATTAAGTTTTATGCAAAATTCTAGTCTGACGTAGATTTTTTTTCACTCACAATGTCTTTTCTATTGTTCTTCATTTTTTTCATGAGAGCATGACATTTAAAAACCAGGATTGTATGCGGTTAGTCGAAGGCATTTTCAGCGGCCACGTTCTGCTTTGTGCTGCATACAGAAATTTCACTGGACCTTGTTGCCCTTTCGTCAATGCACCCATTAAAGTCTGGGTCTAAACTTGTCGATCAACATGCAATTGTGTATGTTTTTCAAGAAAACTTTTTCACAGCTTATTCATAGCTACTGACACTTTGAATAAATAAACATTTTTACTGCTTCATCTACTAATTCGAAATGGAATATTTAACAGAAAGATAACATCAAAACAAATTTGAAACCTCAATAACCTCAATAAGTTAATTATACCACATCGTCATTGGCTATATGAATTTGGAATACATTTCCTTTCTGAAATTTCATATTCGCCTCGATTCGTTATACATGTTACAATTTCAGCTCTCTTATTAGGGGATGCCAGAAAAATCCGAAATTCCTGTCCTATTTTTAGTGGGTCTGTTTTACCTTGTGCCTAGATAAAATCTCCGGAGAACCAGGACGATGTCCATATATATTTCATGCATGTGAACAGCGGAGGGAGCTGTTGGCAGGTGATAAAATATAGTATGTTTTGTTTACCGAACAACGTTCATGTGAGCGCAACTGAATGTCAAGTGGGTAAGTCACTAGCATGATTTGCATACTGGTGGAATCTCTCGCACCGCATTATGGCACGAAAAACTATGGAGAGGAGGCCGACAGATACACGGAATAATTGAGGTATAGTTAGTTACTGGACTGAATCACAATGATACCTGCTGGTTGGCAGCTTATGGAACTGATCTTGTCTCGAATATAAAACATCTCTTCATTTAGTAGCAAAACTGTCGCGAGATGAATATAAACTAACCACAACATATAATGAAGTGTCTTTTTATTTTCATTTTCGATTATGCAAATCATTGGAGAATTCATTGGTAAACATGCTCCTGGGTATAGCTACTTAGAAATCCTTAGAATCAGATTTAGTAGCTTTGCTGAGGAATCTTACTATCTTGTCAACGATACTTTCTTTTAGGAATTCGAGATTTTATAACAAGTTCTGGAAAGTCTTGTGTGGTCCAATCAAGAGTTCAACGTAATTAATTTTATCGGCTGGGCTGGTACAACTTGGAGGTCGTTCATTTCGAAGACCAAAAATCGGACTTTCATGAGACGGTTATCCGTTGATATAGCAGATGTGCGGCTGTTTTATTAGCCACCTGTTAGTCCATTGTCTTATCTCCTCAAGCGTTTCTTCACTCCTTATTCAGGTTTATTTTAATCTTATAATTAGAAATCTTAGAAATAGTGCACGTGCCATACAATATACTTCTTAGATTTCTTTCTAATAAGATATTGATTCTCCGTGTCTACCTAAAATAAAAGTTGCATTAATGAGAGAAGTATGAGAAAAGTGGTGAGTCAGATGAGCAGAGATTGGTCCCATAACGAAAGTTGTAGAAAAGGATGAAAGATGAGGGTCCTTCATCAGATTCTTATCGCTGATTGAATCAGGAGGTGCGGAGATCAGGATGAGATCCTATTATCGTCTCAAGGTCACGGAGCATCCTGGTTTCGTCCTTTCCACCTAGACGCCCTCCGGCTCACTGGAAATATTGTAGCTTCGTGCAACCAATCCAGTGACCCGCCCTCGGTTTCTCGTTCCTTCCAGTCGGATAGGGTAATGCAATGTAACACGTGGAGAAGGGTGTTTCCTAGCAACCCTTATGTCTTCTCACCCCCACCAGCCTTTGGCTCTCTAAGTCTCGTCCTAAAATACCCCAAAACCTGCTCATACCTACCATGCGGTCATGTAAAAGTTTAACTATTGATCACGCCTTTTAGCTATTATAGTTATAGAATCGAATAAATTGCTCGATTCTATACATTCCGTTATGGAATGAGCTAGAACCTTGTGTACGAAATAATTAAAATGGGGTTGAGTAGCAAATACTGGATAGTATGTAGGTGCATATGGGATAGAAATCCAATATCCGACATTTTCTGATTTCAAATTGATGTATATTGAATTTTTAAAGTCAATATTACATCTAGATGAGAATTTGAAACGCCATTGATTGAATTTATATGTGAGGAATGGGTATTTAAACTTGTTTTCATTGGAACTTTCTGTAACGAGCAGTAAATCAAATTTTGCCCATTCTTTATAAAAAGAAAATACATTTTTCCTTTCTTATGGCTTTTTATTATGCTGATACTATTCTAGTAAATGAGTAATATTGACGCATTTCAGTTTTTATTACACAATAAAGTGTCGTCAATGGTACTGATATAAGAGATATGTTTTCTTATGAAGACATTACATTAGAGAAAACCATAAAATAATTCGCGGAAAAGTGACGCTAGTTAATAAACCAAGTTTTAATATAGCTTTCATGTCCTGATTTACGAGGAATTGAGTGAGGAATAAAACGATAGATTAAAAGAGTTAGATTTATGTTATGAGAAGTTTACAGCTTGAGCAATAACAACTGAGTAGTTGCAAGCCCGTAAAAACCTGATAAAGATACAGAATTTTGAAAAATGCGATTCATGCCTGTATTCCATAGTACATTTTAAAACTGATATCATGTCTAATTATTTTATTGAATTAACCATTAAATTACAAGTAGAGCTCTATGTGTAGGTACTGGTTTGAAAAAACGTGAAATTAACATATACTCATGTGCCGAAAGTGGATACATTTAATGTCAGACGAAAAAGAATAGCACTTGCGCTAATGATGTACACCAACTTTAGATTAATTTTTCTCGAAAGGCGGTTTTTCGAAGTTCCAACGTCAAAATTGCCTTGACGACTTGTTTTTCTACCTAAAGTGTACATCTCACGCTTAAAATGCCGGGAATTTAACCTGCTATATGACCCTATACGTGACTTCATACCGCCCAAAAGGGCCTTTTTATGTGGACACCCACATATCTTTTTTTATATACAAAAAATATTTATTTGAAATTTAATTTTATTTGAAATTATTTTTTTCTCTTTCAAGTTGGTTGCTAATATTAAATTCGTACTACTTTCAAGTATACAACTGGAATGATCATAAATTCACTTCATTCAGTATTGAATTAGAGATGACCCCTAGAGGATTAATCTTATGTTATTAATATTTAATATTATAATATATGTATCATTGTAACTTTTTCTACACATACATACGCTTAGCTTCCTTGTAATTAGTGTAATTAAGCAACTTTCGTCAAGTTTGAAAACATTTCAATTCTAGTTCTCTAGCGCAGTAACCTTTATATTTTCGGTTACATATAAAAATAATCTGGCACTATGAGCAAACATCAGAGAAGGGAAACGAAAAGGGATGTTGCCACCAGGGAGCGAATTTACGTGTGTATGGAAATAGATACTGCCTTCACGTCTATCTCACCTTCTACTCTGCAGCTTTGAATAGGACTGACAATATTTTAAAGAAGTGATCGTACATTCTGCGTGAACTACATTACCTTATGAAATATTAATTTTTTTCTTACAATCTTTGTCGCTTGCATAAATATTGTTTGTGCATTATCATTCATTATTTGCACATTTGCAGTTTGCAAGTAGTTAAAAGGCCTGCGTGATTTTCTACATTCTTCAAGGTATGAATCAGATTTATATTTGCACCTTGCTAATAAATACAGTAAACACCTTAATTACTTATTTCTTTACGACTCGTTGCTTAATAATTTAATTGATCTTCTGCGAGAAAGTCATCCAAGTGTAAAAGATCCTTATCTTTCAGACTTGAGATCTTGTGTATAGATTTTAGGTCAACTTCTCTTTAAAAATTCTCTTTTATGTGAATTTTAAAATATCACAAAGTGAAATAAGATAGTCTATGTCCATATTTAGTCTATGAAGTATAGAAATTATCAATACGATTGAAATCAATATATCAAAATTCAATTTGAATGGGCATTTTCCAATTTCACCACAGTCCCAGCCATACATCGTTTTTGAAAATCCCTTCGATTTTTAATTGGGACTTCATGAGTTCATGCTTTGACCAATAAACATTTTGAGAAAGGTTTAGAATAATGAATATTCTATCGACAATTTATATTATTAAACACCGAAGGAGGATAATAATTTAGTGAAGTTATAAATATACCAAATAAAAAATCGACAAGAATTGTATTTCAAGTCTTTCATGTTATGTCCATATTAAAAAAGGTATACTTTAGAACTATATTATTATTTCATAGGATTTGCCTCACGGAAGTGAAGTGCTCCATTGAAATGGTAAGGTGAACGGTCAATCGATAAGTGATACCTCAGTTGCCCATAAAAATGTGCGCAAAGCTTGACCTTTCATACTCCTATAAAAATGCTTATACTCCTATAAATAAATACGGTTTGTTACACTCGAATGATCCTAGGCCTAATCATCCATATTAATGAAGCACTGCATGTTTCTTCTACGTTCTAATTTTACAACCACACGTGAAAAGTTTGAACTTTTCATTGAACAGCTTTCATTGTAAAATTAGTTATTTTGAAAGTTTTTATTACTGGAGAATGTGACCTTGAACTTTAAGTATCTCTTTCAACTGCCTACAATGTTAGAAACAAAATTTGTTGGTTCGATCCAACCATTTGTATAAAAAAATATATTTTTCTGAAGAAAGCTGAAAAGAAAGTCGATCCCTTTGTCACAGGTATACATGCAATTTGCTTAGATCTTTTATAGAAACTTCTTTCTGACTATTTCTTCTAAGAGAACGACTTTCTTGCCATATTATTTGAGGAAGGAATCCTTATGTGCAACTCACAATCAATCGTGGTGAATCGTCGTTTGTGGTTCGGAAGTACGTCGCGACGGAAAACCCCCGGCGTCTTAGCACCGTCGCGACGGTAACAAACGGCCCACGATACAAATACAGCCAACATTATACCGAGCTTTCGCATTCTACATTTCAAGTTATACTGCAAAGTCCCTCCACCCATATCTTGCGGGATTCCTTAAAATTCAAAGTTTTCAAAACCTCATAATTATAATCTTCCTACCTTGAGAATGAAAAATTAAAAATATAGATATATTTTTCAAATTCACATATTAAATATAAAATCACTGATAAAGAAAATTGAATTTTTATTAAACCTTCGCTTACAGACAAGGGATTTTAAGGCACAAACAATTTTTCAAACTGGAATGTCTCCCCTTTGGGAAAATATAGAAGTTCGGTTCCCCTTTCTAAAAAATCTAGGTAGTAATAGAGTCAGCTACTGTTAGTTGCGCTGCAGTTCGTCAGTTAACTTTTGAGCGGTGTGCAGTGAAAGTGCGTACAGTGACATAAAAGACCCTGTCTGTAAACCACGTTAGTGTTTTCACCAGTTAGTGAACATTAATTGTTTAGCTTTATTTGCAATTTTCGGGTATTTATATGAGCAACATAAAGTTTTTATTTAATTCTGGTCTATTCTATAATAAATATGGATTAACATTCAATATCTTACTTTTGCTTTAAATTTGCGTGAATGAATCACTGTGAAATATCCTCATTTTTTAGATCTTCAAATAATTCAACCTTTAAAGTTCCCGATATTAGGCCTGTATTTTTTCGAAGGTCATAGTCTAAGATTTTAAACCCTGCAACGATTTTTTTAAAAGTTATTTCTGGTGATGTGTGGTGGAATGATGAAATTCAGGCTGCCTAAAAAGCAAAAAGAGAAGCGTACAAGAGAACTTTGAACATCGCAGGTCTTAGCAATGAGGAAATAAGTAGACG
>NC_046658.1:70197447-70202894 GCF_010883055.1 Belonocnema kinseyi
TTTCCCCTGCCGAGTGAGTCATGCCTACCCCGAAAGGGAAATGGCTTAATGGTGTAATAATAATAATAATAATAATAATAATAATAATAATAATAATAATAATAATAATATTTGTTGCCAAATTATGCATTTTTTAACAAGCATCGATTTTTTTTCTATTTTTCCCCCAAATTTCAATTTTTATTTTTAAAAGTTTTTATTGTTAAAAGTTTTTAGTCTCTAACTGTAGGGTTAATTTGTAAACGTTGTACAGATTGAACACTTTGAAATCGAAGCTTTCTAAATAAAAGAAATTTTAAATATATTTAGTTAACTGTGGTTATATTTAGATTTGTATGCTCTATGAGTCTATGCTTCTATGGCTTAAAATGTACAGAACCATTCGATACCTAAAGTTGTTGTGAAACCTTATCAAGTAATGCTTTCCATGGTAACTTACTAGTCTTACTACTTTTTCCAAGGCAGTGGAAAGGAAACTCGAGGAAACGATTCGACCCCTCCAAATGAATCGCGATTACTTTTACGTCGTGTTTCAAACTTTCCAGTGATCTGAGCAAGGGTTGTATCTATAGGGTTGGAAACTGAAATTAGCTTAGACGGTGGACTGGGTTCATTGGTAGATAAGCAATATAACCTTCTCGAACCAATAACTTCAAGGCATGGGAGAATATACAACCCTGAAATTGATCACCGGATATTTCCTTCAATATTATGTCTTCTCTGTTTGCTTAAACATAATAAAATCCCTAATATTTTAAGTGTAAGTGAATTAGGACTCGGAAAAATAAAAAATATATATTCTAATATTTTGAACAGCTGAATAGTTTGAATATTTGTCATATTAAATGTTTATGCCGATTACGAAAAGTATTCTGTCTGCACTCAGTTTTTAGAAGCACTAAGAGGAAAGTTTTTTTTTCGTGAAATAAAGGAGGGAAACGAGAAACATTATTTGGCAAAACTTTGGAGTTGCAGAATGGGTCCCTAGTGTAATACAGATTGCCCTTGTGTGCGTGTATACCTATACTCGTGAAAAATACTCGAGCCGATTAAGGTAGATTGTGTGAATGTGTGTAGGCATGAACAGATTCTTGAAACTGGAACTCGGAAGAAAAACCAATTTCAAAGAAAGCTCACCTCTTGCCAAATCATGCTAGAATTTAGAACACCTGTGCACAATTTATATTCTATTGGCAATTTCAGTAAACAAAATCAGTCGATTTAGCTTTAATGAAAGCTTGATGCTTTTGGAAATTAGTGCTAAAAAGTTATTTAATGTTTAGAGCATTGCGGTACCTCTGTCCACAGTTGGCCAAATATTTCCAATATTCCACACAAATGCTAGATTTATGAGCGATTTCCAAGAGTTCCTTCAATAGTTCTCTTCAGATATCCCCCGCAGAAATCTAAGATTCCTTAGTGAGTAGCCCATCTTCTAAAGCTGAATAACAGCATAATTAAAAGTATATATTATTTGGTTCGAATATATGTTAAACGTTTGTGTTCTATCGTGTTGGTAATGAGGTCATCTTGGTATCAATTCTTTTTATTTCGAGGTTCACTTGATCCCATCAAGAAGCTCACGTAATTGTTATCGCACCCTCATTTGTGTTCACCACACCGTAACGACAATGGAGAAGTTAACAGAGGGTGAAGATCTTCCAGGAAGATCTGCTACTTTTGGCTGATAAAAATTCCACACTCTGTTGCAAAAAAATCTCATTTTTGTTACGAAACTGCACTTTATTGTTTTTCTACTTGATAAAATAAATATTCGCAGTTACTTTTGCTGCACAATCTTAAAAAAACAATTAATTAGAATAAAGAAAATTGTCTTTGGCTTTCTTAGACTATTTTTAACTATATGTCAGCCATCTGTAATTGATAGATGTTACAGGTTAGTTTTTGGGGATATTAAAGATATGCAACGCAGAGATTTCTTACGCCACGGAATGTTTTGAAGAAGAAACAGCACTTTCTTCAACCATTATACCCTATCCATACAATTTACAACATTATTATTAATATTTCTGAGCAAAGTATTAGTGTGATAATTGTTTTTTTCAACTTCACATACGACACGACATCAAGTGTTCCATAGAGATTTGGCGTGTTTTCGTGTACGAGTTTAACATCTGGCATGTTTCAGTCAAATGTAAAAATATATTAAGCCTAATATTTCAAATATATATTAGGTGTTACGTGTTAGTATCTGTACCTATAATGACAGAACTAACTTACTCTTTGAATGTCTATTATTGAACATCGGTTCTTCTCTGTGTACTTGGAAAATGAAAAAAGAAAGAATTTAATTGCAGAAGTGGTGTTTTCTTGTTGCTGAGAATCAAACTACATTTACTGCGAAGTCTTGAGGCTCATCCCAACCCTGAAAGTATTTCCTCGGCAAATACTCGAGTTCACTGGTAACTCCGTGCAAACCACTTGCTGAACCTGTGTTTCCCTCGGGTTATTTTTACCCTGTTTTCACCAGGAAACCTCAGTATCTGTTTACTTACGCCCATCGGAGTTGGGTTTATCAAGATTTATTGTTATTTTTTTTATTGTAATTTATAATTGAAATCCTTTCAGTTATTATTATTATTATTATTATTGAAATTGTCTAATTATATGTTGTTTTGTGTTCACAGCGAAAGAACTAAAGACATGCGGAGGCATAAGTAGTGGAGGTGAGGTATGTTGTTCAGCTGATATGGAAGTGCGACTGCAAGCAAGAGCTCGAGACAAACATGAGAAAGCTACCAGAGATACTCTTCATCGACTGCAACAATTGCTGCTCACGAGAGGGACAAGATTTCACAGTAAGTAAATACAACTCCTTTACAATTTGTCTCTCAAGAATTTAATTTCTCAATTCCTCAAGATTCAACTTCAAAGAGAATACAATCTTCCAATTTACTGGACTTTCTGGAATTAAATTTTCATTCTAAATTGGATAAAAAATATTTAAACCTAACAAATGGTATTCAAATAAATAGAGGGAAAAACTAAAAAGGATTTCTAATCAAGGTCGAGAAATAAAATTGAAATAATGTGTTTTCAGAGAGAATAGTAGAATGTCAATTAAAATCGAACAAGAGCTATCATAAAAGCCATGTAACAATTCTAATTAAATCTCTTTGAACCTCTCGTTAATTCAGTGACATTTCAGAATGTTTTACTCCCTTTGGACCCTCTCGTTAATTTGCTTCCTCTGCGATCAAAATTGAAGGAATACCACAGATGATAGACAGGAAGGTGAATTTTTGGAAATTCCTTTACCTCTGGTGCATTCCGGAATTCTCAATTAAGCAGTTATTCAAGGGTGAAAACGAACTCGTCCGGCAGGCAGATAAAGTTCGTGGGCGGTATTACATAAAGGAGTTAAGGGTATATGAAAATATGGTTATATGGGGGTGAAAAGAGATTCCTGTGGTTACACGCAGTCGCGATAGAAGTGGATGTTGAAACATTGCAAGGCTCTCCTCCTAGTGAGGTCTTTTTTAATTAAAGAGGGACCGCAAGTGTATTGACAGAGAGGAAGTTGGGAACGCAGGGTACGCACTTGCACACGTCTATCCTCAGCTCAGTACTGTGACAGTACTTATAAGTGCTCCATTGCCATAAGTCTTATGCGTATTCGCCACTTAGGGTACTTCAAAGAAGATCCCGACGTTCCTGGCTCGTTAGAGACGGCTTCTAGCTATTTATTTCACCAATAAGTGCAAAATTAGGATAAGCATTGGGAATCTCAAATCGTTAGTGGCTGTTAAAAGCTGTCTTAGATAACCGGTTGGTTTACAACTAACCAATAAACATATCCTTCTTTAGAAATATATTTTTTATATCTTCTCCACATCCTCCGCCTAAATTTGTCTTTAAATAACACGAATTCTTTAAGGGCATGTACCACTTAGAAAATTATCGATTTTATCAGTCTTGGGTTTCCTCGGCTTTTTCCCTAGAATAATAAATATTGATGTATGTGTATATTTCAAGGTTATGTGTGTTATAATTCTCTCCTATAATTATTCTTGAGTGCTGCCGACAGCATCGGTACGATAGAGGCCTACATTATCGGAATGACAGAGAGCTGAAAAACGATCCCATGGGCATAGGAAACACGTGACTAGGCATACCATCCTAACCTGGGCGAGCGGGGTTGAATCCACGGGAGGGGGGAGAATTCCATGAATGGGGAGAGCCGCCATCTTATGATGTGCCATTGGATTATGCGCACTAACATTTTTGCCGACAAACTGTGCATGAAAATATAAACATGTGAGCGCTGCCATGTTTGTCGCGGGACATAAAACGTGGAGGACTTCCCCCCTCATTGCATCACCCCGCAATGGCATGCCAAGTCCCTTGTTTTCTATGTCCATGAAAAGAGTACGGGAACGTCCATTATGATACTTTATAGCACCTTCGAATTTTGTTTTAAAGAATTTTCATTTTTGTGGAAAAAAGAAGCCAGGGGACTGTACCCGATTGACAATACGACGAAGTATCACATGCCCATAAAGTCAATATTTATAAATGCCAACTCTTTTCTGTTAAAGAGGTAAAGGAAACTCTTCTCTCTGGAATGAAATGCAAAGTATTGCAAAATTGTAAATAATGAGAGTCTGTAGTTGTGGCTATAATTAGCTTCAACAATTCAAGCCCAAGTCTTGGTAATTAGCAGTAGAAAAGTGATGATATTTCGATGCTAATTAATCCTCTACAATTTCAATCTTTCTCGAATCCCTGCCGTTGTATTAACCACTCCTAAAAGGCTTCTTTGAAGCGCTTGCTAGATCGCAATACCTAGCAGTACCCAAGTCAAGGTACCCATCCTTGCGCTCTGCATGATAGAAGTTTCAGGGGGTCTTCCTTGGAGTGATACGAGAGTGTCTCCTTTCACACATACCGGGTGTCACATCAAAGCATTATCGAGTTCAAATAACCTTCCAAATAACTATTATGGAAATTGCCCAGATTTCTGTAAAAACAAAGCATTATTTCATGACAAATTTCAAGTATTAAAATAAGACACAGAAAAACAGTATCGAGTGATACTAAAATGAGACCCATGATATGAACTCACATTCATTAGTTTTTCATTGAGAATAACAGCATGAAGTTATCCTATTTAAAAACAAGACACGTATTAAACAATACCAACAAATATATTACTGGGTTTTACAATGTTGCCTCTGACACTCTTATTCTTAAGATTGAAATAAAACTTGTGAAAAAAAAGTTCTGAAATTTATTTTGCATTTTAAAACAAAGTTATTTTCATAATACTATATACGAGTATAGGTACTGAATTTATTTTAATTAAGTTGACCTCATTATTTGCTTCTTAAGGGCATGTGACACAGCTAAATACCTATATTACCGACCACAGTTTTTCAGTTCACTGAATGTTTTTTTTGAACCTAAGAACTTTTTTTGTAAGTAAA
>NC_046658.1:70202994-70208364 GCF_010883055.1 Belonocnema kinseyi
ATTTTACTTACAAAAAAAGTTCTTAGGTTTAAAAAAACATTCAGTGAACTGAAAAACTGTGGTCGGTAATATAGGTATTTAGCTGTGTCACATGCCCTTAAGGTCAAAATTCAAAATAACGAATCCAATAAGGCGCTCAATTTTTTGTAATGAAACAAAGCAGCTTTTTATGAAAGTCGGTACTATATGAGGTTTTATTTGAGTCGCTGAATATGAATTTTGGGTCAAGTTTCATGAGTTGATTTCATTTTTCAAGATAAGCTGAATGTGTTATAACTATTATGAATTGAAACCTCAGCTTAATTTAACTTAACTCGAACTCAGCGAAACTCAGCTTAACTGGAGCAAGTTCAAGTGAAAAAGAATTTTGCACTTCATTGCATAAAATGCTATATAATATCTGTTTTTTAAGATCCTTTTTATTAAAATCGTCCTGGCTAAAGATCTCAAAGGGAAAAGATAGAGAGAAAATTGAATGAGAAGCATGAAGAAATTTTCTCGCTTTTTTTCGGGGATGTAAAATAATTTTAAGCCACAGACATGCTTTTCATGAAAGTTAAAATGGCCACCGAGTGGATAGTGTACGTTAATATAGAAGGGTGGAAAACGAGGAGGAGGGTGGTGGGGCTAGAGCAATTACGTTGTCCACAGACACCCCAAAGATACCGCACTACGAAACCAACCTATAGTGCCTTCATAATGTATATTGTATCTCATAGAACATAAAATAAAGAACACAGACGTTCATTTCAAACCAACCCCTCGAATATGCCAATAAGTATCTCTCTTTCTGAAAGAAAAATTGTGAGATCCCTGGCAAAAATCTGCTCTCAAAAGCTCAAAATGATGTCAAAGAATAATGTTCGTAGAAATGTTCAATAAAGATACTCTATAGCTGTGGTCAATGGTAATGCTTCTATAAGGGAAGGCACTGGAGAGGGACAATTTTAAAAGGGTGGCGTAAGGATGGGGGAGGGGCTAGAGGTAAGAGATGACCAGTGGTTATTAAGGGCATAGTGGGATGTAAAGATGCAAGGAGCAGGGATAAGGTAAAAGAAAGAATGATAAGGGCAATATTATATTCCTATGTAAATAAAAAGAGCTAAGGGAGCAAGTGTAAAAGGACAAGGAGTAAATCGAGGAATAAACACCAGAGGAATAAGAAAGAAAGTACAGGAAGGGAAAAACAGTAAGGGACGGGGGTAATGCCAGTAAGGAGAAGAGAAAAGGGTTATATGGGATTTCGTGAAGTTAGCAGATATGAAAGTGACAAAAGGGGAGAGTTTTTAGGGACAATGGGTTGTGGGCAGAGGAGGAGGGAAAAAGGGGAAGAGTCAAAGATAAGGGGAGAGGAAGTTGATGAGGAACGAGGGTTAGGGAAAATAGATAGAGGTGTGTTAAGTGACGAAGAGACGCAAGGATTAGTGAGGTAGGGGTTCATCAGTCAATAGTGCCTAAGGAATTGAAGGAGGAGGTATATATTTGATCAAAGTCAGGTGACCTAAAGGGTTGAACTTGGCTAAATTGACATGGGGCATTGCTGCCAACCCTCAAAAGTAATTATGTCTCTCAATCAATAAGTAACTTTCACTGATTGTCAGTGACCAATTTCTAGCTATTTGAATCAGTGAAATTTCACTGATTTAGATTTAGAAAGTGGATGATTGACATAAAAAAGTATATTTAACTTGATGCCAACTTTTCCAACTAATTTTCGTATTATTAACTAATTTAGCACTACTGGGTTGAGACAAAAATAAAAAGTCTGGAATCTCTATCCTCTTTTTGATTCAAGAAATCAGTTCTGAATTACTGCTATAATTCTTCTCACCACAAACTGCAGGGTTTTCCACCTAATGGCATCACGCAATTCTAAAGGTACTTATGTACTTAAGGTATTCCAACATTATATCTAGCATGTACGTTGGACAAACGAATCCCAAAATCACAGGAGATTACACACTGGATTGGTGCACGGATTAAAAGATTAGGAAAATTGCCCTTCCTCGGTACTGATACGAGCGGTCTAGATTCCCACGCCCTTATTTCCGGAGAATACCTCTATGATTAAAATATAATGCGCCAGAGAAGATAAGTCAAATTACGATAATTAAGTTGACGTTAAACTTAGCATATATTAAAATAATATGAATTAAGGAGGAAATTCTTGAGATGATTTTTGTATTATATCCGGGTTGGAATCTACCATGAATCAGATTTTGTATTCATATAAATCAAAGAGGATTGGCAAAGGTAGAATTTTGAATTCTTCTTGATAAATTGCAATCACATAAAAAAAGTTTACTTATATGTTGAAGTGATGGATATTATGCTTTTTCATTAATGACTTTTATCGAATATATTCTTTTGGAAGCGAAAAATGTGGCATTTAAAAGTTAAATGTAAACAGAACAAAGTTTATAAATGGGCTTCTCATTTATCAAAGTCTCGTGAGCTTTGCGTGGGTTGCAGATAGAGATTGACTAGGCTAGAGTAGTCTGGCACTCATAGGAGCAAAATCTGAATTGGTAATTAGACTTCAACCAAAGAAAATTATTCTCTTAGATTAACAAACCTAAAACTACTGCTACACTCCTACTGATATTTTTGTCAAGTGTGCAAATTTCATGATTCTTTCATACATTTTTGCATCTCAAAAGCTTAAAGCACGGATAATTAAATTCCAACTGTTCTGTTCATTTTATTTATTAGTGAATAAATTCTAATGTTTACGCATCTAATTTCTTTGGAGGTTTGCAATATTTTAAATAAAAATGCTTATAAATTTTGTTGGACTTCTGAAGTTACTTTTTCTTTCTTTTCTTTTATATTGCATGGTAGTCAAAGTTCTGACTTTACTCTTCTGATCGACGCTTTTAATTAAAGGAATTCCAGGGTCTCACCTTTTGCGAGCAAGTCGACCCGAGTACCCGACGCGACAGGGATATTGGCGACGGCGGTGTCGCATCGTCGAAAAAGGGGGGAAAAGCCCGTCGTTGTGTCGACGATAGAAATTAGACGAGATTTCGCCCCAGCAGAGCGAGCGTTTTGCGAATTAAAAGTGTAGCTAGTGTCTAGCAGCCAGCTACGTTAAGTGCTCCCCTTTTACCCTTTATGCGCTTTGATACCGACAGCGCCGGCGATTCGTTACAACGCACCCCGTCTCTCCAACCCCCTCATTTTCCCTTTACCGCCGGTTTCTGTCCTTCCTTATTTCCCTCTGCTTTTTCCTCCTCTGTCGCTAAAAGGAATTTTAATCTCATTCTCTGCGGTGCTGGTGACGATAAGGAAGGAAAATTATACAGGGTGTGTCGGATAGAGAGTGGAATTGTAAAATGTAGGGCTGTCAAGGACTTGTCTATTGTTATCGAAGCTAAAAGTGATTTTTATCCCCAAGTCGATTTTGATGGTTTTAAATTCAAGTATTCGATCCGAAAATCGAGAACCTGCAAGTGATAGGAACTGCATTTATCAGAGTAAATCCTGTCACTCTGAAAGAATAAAAGTTGATAAATATTTTCATTTATTTTTGGGTTTTACTGGGGAATTTTTAAGTTAATTCTTATTTGAATTTTCTTTATTCCATCGTTGAAGAGTAATCTTATCACCATTATATAAAAAAACATTCTTTTATCTTATCCTTATTTCCTTCAAGTTTAACTTGTAGCTCTTCCATTTAAATTATAAGTAATCTTATTAATTATGAAACATTTTTATTGGAACACAAAGAATCTTCTTCTGAAAGGAAGTACCTTATATAAACGTTACTTGTTTCTTTTGCAGATTATTTTCAAGAGCTTCTGAAGTCGAGCAAAATTGGGTTCCACGACATGTTTAAGAAGACTTACGGGATCTTATACGAACAGAATTCAGCCGTCTTCCAGGACCTCTTTAAGGACTTGGAAAATTATTATGCGACAGGAGCTGTTAGTATTTATTTCTTTAATTTCTATTTCTAAACATTTAACATTTTTCTGATTAATTGGAACACTATTATCGAAGAGGAAACTAGGATTGAATGTAATTATAATAAATAATATTATCTTAATAGAGTCTCAAGTCTTGACGTTATCGCGAAAGGAATAAAGTTGTCAAGTAAAATGTTTTATAATTAAATATGCTCTCTCCATTTCCTAGCATTTGATTCGTTCAATAATCTTTTTTCATCTAAAGCAAAAGGACTTGTTTCTTTTCGTGACGTCCACCAGTACATAACTGGTGCGAACTTAACTCGTATTTCACATTTTGTTTGAAAGACGGGAGCTGAGAGCGATTGTAAATCACATTTCACAGCAGTTCTGAAGCTCAATTTACTAAGGCAAATTCTTCTTTAAGACTCTCAATACTTCCTTTTCTTTCGATTCAAATCTTTCCTAAAGCTGTAGACAAATATTAAAATTCGATTTGTGATAATTTTAGGCATAAGCTAAATTTAATTGAATATGTCAGATTAATCATTTAATTATTTGACGGTTAAATCATTTTCTCAGGTGGTCTTTTTTCCTAAACCACATTTTCCCACGAGTTTTCCTCGTAATATAAAACGGTTTATTTAGTATATAATTATCAAGAGAATAGAAACGCCTCTTTCCTCAATTGAGGATACGATTATTTGGAAAAGGAAACATTTGTTAGTGTAGCCCTTTTACTTCCACGATATATTTTTTCAGGGTGTATCGTTTCATTTGGAAAAGATATTAGTATTCTGGAATTTAAAAAATCGTCGTTGAGTTTAATTATGTGTCTTCCGTTGTACTTTTCATCGTCTATGACTCTGTTCTACACACTTTCCCGTCATTTTGCCTTCATGCTTGGTTCGCCACCAATTACGAATTGCCTGCTGTTCCTGTCTCGTGAACTGCTATACCTTTTTCTTTAGAAAAGTTTACGATATCGCGTGTTAGGGTGAACTTAATCCATGATTTGACGTATGATGTAATCGCTGTTTTTTGATAAAATACTTGTACTGGAAAATATCTGATTATCGTCCGTAACTACATCCACGTTTACAATTTTACATTATGCAAAATAATGCAGAACTCCATTTACAATATCTTGATTTATTTTCATCACACGGATTATTTTTTTAAATATGTAAACAAATCTTGAAAAAGTGTGGCAAATTAGGAATTTTGTATAAAGTTTCTAAAATTTTCGAATCCATCACATTTTAAAAAATGCAATCAATAAGGTATATGCATAAGCAATTCAGTCAATGATTAAGAAATAAGATTTTAAATCAATTAATAAAAATGTATAATCAATATCCGAAATACCAGGTGTATACATATGAAACCGGTATTTTTTCAAGAAAAAAACACATTTATTTCAAGAGAATGATAACAAATATTTTATTCAAAGTATGCGCCC
>NC_046658.1:70208464-70212364 GCF_010883055.1 Belonocnema kinseyi
CGCCAATTAGCACAAATGGTAAGTTCCGACAGTGCCTACAAGTGTGCCTACTGGCCGCTAAATGGCAATACCGGTTTCATATGTATACACCTGGTAAATACTATTCCTTATCAATTTATTGATAATCAAAATACATCGTGCATGTAAATACAGCGTGCATATAAATACATTAATAAGGTCTACGTATGTAATACATTTGACTATAAATAATAGTATACAACCACGATGAACGGAATCTCTGTATACAAATTATTTATGCTGGCAGTTTTAATAATACCTTTTTTATTGAAAAATTTAATAAAAATTATAAACTCTCACCAAATCTAAAAGTTGTAAGGCTCATAATTTAGCCAAAAATACCTATATTCCAAATATATAATTTTAAGATTTTCCATATTGTGAAACAATCTTTTAATTGAAAAATTTTCTAACTAAAAATAATTGTACGCATTATTTCTAAACGAAACACTGTCCATGAAAACGTTGCAAATATAAGTATAAAGATCCTAAAAATTCCCTTACAAATACAAAAGAAATGGATTGAAACGAAATGTTTTTATAAAGTAAAAAAGCAAGATTTTTATCAATGAATACAAGTATAAAAAGATTATTTTGAACTATATATTGAAATGTATTAAAAGTATGATAATATTAACGAAAATTAAAGACCTGTGCTAAATTATGATGTTACGTATTACAAGGAGTTGAGTGTATTTCTTTAAAAAACATTTTAATTATGGAAATAAAAATATCACAATGTATTTGTTCTTTTTAATAAATAATATACATGCAACACTGTAGGACATAAATATTTTGGCTTTTCGATCAGGTAACTTTGCAATATATTTATTTATTCATGCAAGTTTCATGATTATAGGCAATTACCATTTAATTTTTCCAAATAGCTTTATTTGAGAAAAAATAAATTGTATTAAAGTAACTAAAAATAATTGACAAATTATAATATATAATATAGTTAAATTCAATAATGAATTACTATGATTAGAAACCTTCAAATGTTAATTCCTTAAGTTTGAGAATCTCTCTAATCAATCAGTTTCACTGATCAAAGTATTGGAAAACATTAGATTTTTAGGCTTCAAATTTTTGAATTCTTCAAGCTTGATAGTTTGCAATTTTCGAAGCTTGAAGTTGGGAAAGAGTTACAATTTATTGAAATGTGGATACTCTCAATTTTTGAAGATTTTTTATTTCCTATTTCTGCTTAGACTCATAGAATTGCTTAAAAAATTTTGTAAGAACAAATAACCAAAAAAGTTTGGTTGAAAATAAAACTATTTAAATAAACTATTTTTATCGTGAAGATATTTTCTTCTTTAAACTAGACCATTCGTAATAATATTGAAAAAAAATTGAAATTTTTATTTTTGAAAATTTATTTATTTATTTATTGAAAAAATTATTTTTTATCGTGCTCGTAATACGTTAACATTAAAAAAATTTTCAATTATCTAAATTATGCAATTTAATTTTGTTGTTGTTGATATTTGTAGAATTTTTAATTAACAAAAGCAGAAGAATTTTTCATTACTGAAAACAATTTATATCCCAGGAAGAATTTTCCACCTTGCTGATAATTTCGCATTGAGTCTTTATGGCATTTCAATTGATGAATATGCAGTTTTGATAACTCTCCAATTGTCATGGCATTTGGGTACGATAACGTACGATTCGCCTGCGATGTGAATGTATGGGAAACTAGATTATAGTGACTTGTCTCTACTAATTTTGACTCGTGATCATTCCATATTTATGCCAGCATATAAATCGATTTCCTCAACATTCGCGGATATCTCATAAGCTAAGGTAGAAATAGCTGCCTGTATAGTGTATATTTCCGGGGAATCACAAATCCTCCTTTGAGGTAACTGTGTACATTCCAAAATTTCAGTTCTGAAGTTTACTATTCACAGATTCAAACCTATAGGATACGAAATCCTCTGTCTATGATACACCCCGGTTATTTTTACTAAACACCAAATATTTACCTCTCATAATTGATCATTCCATTTTCTATTTGAATAATTTTCTTGCTTTGGAATTCAAACTTTCGGATACTGTACGATACATGATTTTCGAATCTGGACAGAATTTATATCGTATCCTCATGTGATAATTTCAAAATAATGTTTCCGAATATGAACCGAAATTGATTGGATGAAATAATAGAGGATTATTTTTGATGATCTCTTGGAAACTGGAAATCATTTGCAGCTCCGCAGTGGAGTTTAATTTTACCTCCTTGTTAAATCTCCCTCTTCACACCATTAATGAGTTGAAATACTCGTACCAGCTATTATCCGCGAATCATCACTCGTTTATAAAACATCCCTTTAGCTTTTTAGTATCATGTGTATGAACTACGAACGATCATAACACATGAGATAAACAGAGGCCCGTTACGCATACAATTTTACCTGTAAAGTGTGTTGCATGATTTGCAATTTCAACAATTGTTTCCGAGGAGAAGATAATTTGTTACGTCATGTTAAAAAGCTGCGTCCCTCAGTATTTGCATTCCAATCATATTGCAATGATTGTTATTCAAATCGCTCAAATTATTCGCTTCTTCTGTTCCAATAGATCTCATAAATAGTGTGCACGTTCTAAATTGACTATACATAAATAATGAGGCACGAATCTCAATAATTTAATCAAACCAGCAGGTGGAACCTCGTTTCGTCTAATAAGTTTTAATTAATTATGGACCTCGTAAATATGTGATTATATAGAATCAAAATATATTACATAGAAGATATGTATCGATTATTTAATTTTGATCTAAGTGTCTAATTATTTTTCTTTTTGTTTCAGGTGGACTTGGATGACATGATGGATAATTTTTTCAATACCCTCTATCAAAAGATGTTTACTGTACTGAATAGTCAGTACACTTTTGATGAGAAGTATTTAGAGTGCGTTGGAATGCACATGAAGGAGATGCGACCTTTCGGCGATGTGCCCTCGAAATTAGGAAACCAAGTAAAAAGATCTTTCGTTGCGACTAGAGCCTTTAGTCAGGCTTTAACTGTCGCGTCTGATGTTTTGAAACATATGCAACAGGTGAGTTTACGTCAGAAAAACTATTTTAAGGCTCAGTTGGGACAGTCAGTTTATAAAAAATAATCTTTTTATCTGACATGTCTGTGAAGAACTGAGTATTGAAAACAAGCCAGAAATAGTTGTCGAGGGGGAATTAACTCGCGTGTGATTCCGTACACTCCACGCCCAATAATGCGGTGTAATGCAAAATCTCGCCTAATAATCGCCTAATTTTAGTAACAAATTATTTTTAATTATTATATTCACATTTTTATTATTTTACTACATATTTACCGAAGATCAAGATTTCATAGGAATCACAGGAAAGCGTACATGTATGAAAAAATATTGTGACAAAGTTAAATCCACTTCAAAAATATGATTTTACCTTAAGAAGAATTAATGCATATATACTTACGGAACATAATTCATACTAAATTATTACCTAAAATGTCTTCAATTTTGTACTAGATTTTTGTAATGACTTGTGATAATACGTCAACAAGTTCTATTGTTGTAAACAATTTTATCAACAAATATTCAATCTGCTTTTTTATCTCTGGGCATGTTAGATCAAAGTAATCATTTTTTGATCACGTAAAATTTGGATCAAAAATTAATATTAACCAGCTTTCAACTAATCTTTTAAGAAGATTTAACGGGAAACTAATTTTTCCCACGGAGAAATGTTCACTATTTCACTTATCTGCAATTCTGTAAATAGTTGAATATCGAATTTAATTTGAATTATTTCGTGAAATATATATTTTTTTTAACAATAATGATTATTAAAACCTTCAACTGATAACATTAATATGTGGTGTTTAATTATAATAA
>NC_046658.1:70212464-70230518 GCF_010883055.1 Belonocnema kinseyi
GATTTTGTTGACCTATTCCGGTATTTTAGTCAAGTCTATTGCTGCGATACTTTTCAATAGTGCCGTATTATCCCGGTAATAATTGTGTAATAATTGTATAAAAAATGAATTCCCCCTCGACAGTTGCTCCCGTAAGAAATCAATGATTTATTCTCTGCAAGTTCAACCACTTCTTTATCTCTTGTACAATGGAATTTAAAATTTTACTCATGAAACCGGAAATGAATGTTTTTTGCTTTTATTGTTTTGCAATTTTTCAAAATCAGATACTTAAAAATCCTTGTGTTTCTACCAAATGAATGTTTATATTTTAATCTTATCCCCTCTCATCTTTTCACTTTTCGAAATTGAAATTCTTTCTATCAATCCTTTCATTTCATTCATTTTTGAATGTTTAAATACTTAAAAAATAGTCAATCTGAAATTTCAAATACCGTTCAAATAACTTTTTTTTTCAAGTCCTGAAATATTAAGTTGCTAAATCTCTAAATGTGGACCTAAACACGCTTTCTCCATTAATCTTAATTACAGCGACTCTTATGATTTTAAATTGTAATTAAATTGTAATAAACTTGTTCTCGTAGCTGAAACCATCTCCAGAGTGTGCTGCAGCCTTAACGAGAATGACAGCCTGTCCATCCTGCAGTGGAATTCCTGGCAATGTTTTGGCTTGTACTGACATGTGCGCAAACGTGATGAAGGGCTGTCTGGCACATCACGCAGCACTTGACGCTGAATGGAATCATTTTGTCGGTGAGTTCTGGTCAAGTTTTTATCTCAATCCATACCAACAAAATCCTCTTTTAAAAAAATTCAGTACGACTTCCCAATTCTATATTTTGCTTTAAAAACGACAACAACATATTCTCATTAGCTTTAAAAATATTATTTGCCCTTTTCAAATGTAAAAGGACGAATCAATAATTTAGAAGTAGCCTCAAAAGAATTGAGACACAGGTCATTGAGATGAGCACAACTCTTAGGCGCCTCAATTTATTTCGTATAGAGTCAAACCTATTTTTGAATAATTCACACTATTTAGTTCGTTAAGGACAATCATGCATATTTAATCTTTTAAAAGCGGTTCGTTTGTTAAATTATAACCGAGAGTCTAAAGGCGAGCATTTTGGCTAGTGTAGACATCTTTTATTTGCATCTTTTTGTTTCTTAATTTGGTCTCTTCAATTACAGAAAGTCTGGGAGTGATGAGTAATCCAAGTTGATAAAAAGTCCAGTTTACTGTGAATTAACCAGAGTTCTCAGAATTGATTATTTCAGAATTATCAGTCTTTGCGTTTCCGTAAATTAGATTTTAATTTACTGAATGAGCTCATTTTATCCTATAAAGATTGTGAATCGCAAATATGATGTGCAGATTTGTTTTGAAAAAAATTACACTGTTTAAAATAGCCTGCGCATGATGTACTGATAATCATGTATTTGCGAATGTTATGTGATTTGATTACTTTGTACTGAATGCACAAATTTTATGTTTCAGAGGCCGTCAATAATGTTGCGGATCGTCTTTTGGGACCCTTCAATATCGAGATGCTGGTGCGACCAATAAATTTGAAAATTTCTGAAGCAATAATGAATTTTCAAGAGAACAGTCACGACGTTTCCCAGAGAGTTTTTACTGGTTGTGGACGTCCACTTCTTGGACGACGCAGGAGACGAGACGCCAAAGATCTGGATTTAGAATCTTTAAATTTCGACCAAGATTCACTTTCGGAAGATCGTTCGTCAACAGCCATAATGCTAGACAAACTGGTGAAGGAGATCAAACAGAAGGTCAGAGATTCAAAGCAGTTTTGGGTATATTTACCTTATCAACTGTGTAACGACGGCCTGATCGTCGCTCCCAGCAACACCAATGAATGCTGGAATGGTACTCACGTCGACAAGTGAGTAATTTTTCTTATTGCATTGACGTCAAACACCCTCTCTCAAGTTTATTTTACTCTGTCTGCGTTATGCCTCGAATTTGAAATTTATTCCACAAACATATCCTCTCATTCTGATACCCAGTTTCCTATTTCGAAACTTTTCGTCTAAATAAAATAATAAATGGAAAAATAGTTTCTGATCACATTTTCCTCTTATCTCTCTGTTTAGGTACATATACCCAGTATCTTCGGATGGGGAGACGCAGACCTTAAATCCCGAGGTGCGGGAAGGAGGTTCAAGACCCTCGGTAGTTAAAGAACAACTATTTCAACTAACGACCATTACGAATAGGCTACGCTCTGCTTACAATGGTCACGACGTTGATTGGATCGATACAGGTAATTTGAATTGCAGATTGGCATAGCTGATCTTGTCCTGATTTCTGCCTTGCTTTTGAAACCCTAGGCTATTAATTGCAAGTTTAAGTAAACTCTTTAATTAAAAATAGCTGTTCCTGTTCCTCATATTTTTACATGAAAAGTGAGAGTCCAAAATTTTGGTTCCAATGTAAAAAAGTTCTGATCAACTTTTCTGAAATTGCCCGGAAAAGACGAAAATACCCTGTTTCTCTCGATTTACTTTAACAAAAGTTTCACAGTCTTCCCCCTTTTTTCTTAGTTTTCCCTTTTTTCTCCTATTTTCAAAAAACTTCTCCCTTTTCTCTTTAAATATACGATATTTGAAAATACGAATTACTAAGTGTATCCATAATTGAATAATGATTAAAGCTATAATAGCATCTTAATTATTCATTAATACATGAGGTACACGTTTCAAGTGCTGGACCATTAAAAATAAATACTGTTACAAAAAATTTTGAAGCTGAAACATATTGAAAATATGAGGACTGATGACAGAAGTTGTTACCCAATATAAAATTGGAACAGCTACAACATATATAGGCCTTTTTAAACAAGTATTTGAAGATGAAACCTTTTTAGTTAAAATGAACAACGTTTAATACCTAATTAAAAAATGGAATATTCCAAATCCATCAACTGCAATTTTTAATTTTTCTAACGCGAGCCATTTTTATTTTGAGTTTAAGAGCACTTAAGAGTAGGACGAAGTAAAAATGATAAATCAAATTGTTTAAACTGAGGGGAAAAACTTGTGGGTTGGTATACGACGAAATTAAAAAAAATTAAAATTAGTTAAGTGTAATTATTTTAAAATATTTTCAATGGGTTCAATAATCATGACGAATTTGTTGTATTTACAGCTTTTACTAGTGAACAGTAATAAAAAATTACAAAATTTAAAAATAAATTTTTTACTCAATAACCATTTTTTTTGAAAATATACATAAACATTTTTTTTGTTTGATTGAGTGATGTGAACATATTTAAATAATATTTAATATGTTGAACTTGAAATTTATTCAGCCTGAACCAAAAAAAGATTTTATCATATTGCTTCCTCGGAAAACAAATTTTGTCGTGATTTAAGATTTTTGAGATTTCAGTTTTTTGTGCGATTTTGGATCAATATACACACCACGAAAAAATCTTTCCCACCAATAAAAAATAATAGCATATTTCTTTGTTTCGAGCTGAGTAAATTTCAGGTTCCAATCAATGAAAAAACACATTTTTGTACCTGTTAAAGAAATTCTAAATAAGGCAAATTTATTTTCTAATGAAAAACAATTTTTATTATAAATTTAAAAAAGAGAACAGAAGCTAATAACCGATATCAAAATTTTTTCCGAACTTGGTTTGGATATCGACCCACAATTGTTTTCCCTCAGCTTAAACGATTCGATTAATTTTAGCATTTTTACTTCGCTCTATTAAAGAGTGTAGTTTTAAATTCACATTCAAAGTATTAATTATAGTAAGAAAGATAGATTTCCAACGTCCTAAGTATATCCATTTTTAAAAAATAAATTCTTTAATGGCATAAATCATTGGGAATTATTTGAAAATATAACATTTCTTATAAAAAGATTGTTCTTTTCGACCTTCAAAAATCCATATGTAATCTTTCCCCTTTTGCCTGAGAAAATTGCCCTATATCCTCTTTTTTGAATTCCTTTTGCACTGAGATCTCTGTCAATATTATTTATTGTATTGAAAAAGTCTTTCAGTGAAAATGAGTTTTTTTATTGTATATTCCATATTTCACAAAAATTAATTTTCTTAAATCAAATTTTTCTTTCAATGTCTGGCACATAAAATTTGGATAAACTTTCCATCGTTTTCGTCACTTTTTTTAAAAATTTAAACTGACTGCAGTTGATTTTAAATGGTAAAAATGACTTGAAAAAGATTGAAAGTTTGACCTGGTTCAACCAAATGTACTTTTCTCCTGATTAAATTTCTAAACGCTGAACAGTGTTGTGCAAGTGATTGTTTTTACAAAAAAGCTTTTACGTTTAAACTACAGCATATGAAGATGCAGTAATCATCAACAAAATAAAAATTAGTTTAAGTTTCAGAACTATAAGTAAAATAAATTTTTTTTTTATTTTTTAGTGAAAAAACCAGATATTTGATACTAAAAATATTGTTGTTTCCCGCCAAAACATTTTTGGAACGTTTTTCAACCAGAAAGTCCAAGAAAAAAATTGTGTTTGAATTTAAGAACAATAAATGTTGATAAATTTGGAATTATCAATAACAAATTAATTAATAAGAATTTTCAAGGGGCGGAAATGGTGATTTATTTTGTTGATGGAATCCACTAGAAAGAAAAATAAAAATGCCCACTCATTTTTAAAAATATCAGGGTTTGTTTTTACTTTTTATCATCCTTTTTCCGATTTTTCTTGAGAAGGGCTGTTTTATTGAAAAAAATTAATACAACAAAGAATATTTATTCCATAGAAATCTACAACTTTTATTGAAATATTTGTTCAATAAAGCCAATCATTTTGAAATGTTTTTTTTGTGTGTTTTAATGCAATTTTGGCAAATCTGATTTAAAAAGATTTGTGGTTAGAACCAAAATTTACACAGTTTCTATTTTTTAAATTAAATTTTTTCTGAAAAACGATTTTCTCCTCCGCTCCCCTGGGAATAGTATCACAGAACTTCCGTAAGCTAGCCGTGCTTTTCCCTTAAACTACTAGAGAGATCGAAAGAATTATTATCATCAGAATATTATTATCTGAGAATAACAGAAATTCTTAACGTCTTTTTCAGACTAGATGTCTGCTATGAATTAAAAAAGGTTTAAGTCAATTTTTCTGAAAAAGAGACAAATCTAAATTAAAAAATTTATAATTCATAGCTCCATCTAGTCTGAAAAGACTTTAAGAATGTCTGTTATTCTCTTTCATTCTCCCCTGGCAATCAAACCACCGAACCTCCGATTGCCGGTCAGGCCCTTTTTCAGAAATACACGCTTTATTTTGCCATGTGTTGCGTATTCAAATTTTTCAAGGAATCTGTATTGTCATATGAAAATTTCTTAACGTCATTTCAGACTAGACAGATTTAAGAATTGAAAAATTTGTATTAAATTTTTCCTGAAAAAAGAGAAAAAATTTATTTTAAACAATTTTTAATTCATTTAGTCTGAAAAGACTTTAGGAATTTCTGCTATTCTGTGATGATAATACAAATTCCTTGAAAAAGTTGCTTTCTATGTAAAAATCAGGCATTTTATTCTCGGAAATTTGTATTTACGACGGACCCTCATTGTGCTTAATATACTTTTCGATTCTTTAATGCCGAATTTAACAAAATCTTAACTTTGCAGAAGAAACGTGGTATGGATCCGGAAGCGGATCTGGTGACAATGTCGAGGAAGACCCGATAACGGACGACGAGGACGGCTTCAACGAGGAGGGTTCTGGATACGACGATCCAGATCCTGTTCCCGAGGCCCCGAAACCTCCGCCGCCCATCGTCCCCAACCAAGATATCCCACCTCGGGTGGATATCGAGCCGAAGACGCCGAGTCTCAACAACAAGACGTCGTCAGTCGAGAGTGGTGCGACCAGGCCGAAGATGTCGCTCTCGAGAGCTTTGACAACGTACCTATTCCCGATAGCTGTTATGTGGTTTGGCGGATGTCTCACCGAGTGGCTGTGATCTTGTGGTTTTTAAATCCACATATTGTGTACATATTTTTCTGACTCTTTAATTCGATCTGATCGAGAATGCGAACCGTGTACTCAGTTCATCCACCAAACCTAATCGACAGTGATTATTTAAATCCACGATGACACGACCCTGGAGTTGCATGAAAAGTCTCCAGGATGCCTCAATCCAGCAATATTTATTGCTTCGAAAAGCGGTACTTCGCGCGTTCTCGTGAAAATCGTTAGCAATCTGACGAAACTGAGTATACGAAAAGCAAAACGGGACTGAATATTTATTAGGCGTTTGCTGTGTATTGTATAGTTCTTAAAGCGATGCTCGACTGTTCGTAAATCTGCAGGAAAAGAAGTTCACATGTGAATTAAGAAGGCTGCAAAGTGCTGCCGACCAATTCGGATAAAAAGGTTGATTTTCAGCAGACTTCATTTTAAGGCCGGATTAAGAACGGTTTGTGAACTAGATATTCTTTTTCTCAGCTTTACGATGTGTACATAGAGGGGAAGGAGGACTACGAATCGTTCCGAAATCTTGGAAAGATTTTTATTTTATATAACGCTTCGGATTCCTCTGCAACATCGAAGGTTGCAGATTATATCAACATTAGAAAATATTATTATTATTATTATTATTTCAATTTGATATCTCTTAAATTATTCTTAGACTCTTATTGGAACTACCGATGCTTTCTGGCTTGTCGAAATTTGTAATTTATTCTAAAGGAGATTTTTCCAATGATTCGCCGAAAAAGATATGTGTATATTTAATTATTATCAGTGTGAGAATCATTCGTAACTCTCCTTCTTGGTTCCTAGCTATTAGATTTGGTATTTTATTAAAAAAAAAAGAAAAGAAAAACGTCAGTGTGGCGTCAGTATGCGGTCATAAACTGACTCCTGTGATAAAATCAAATAATAAGCCGTGATCCTAAAGCGGTCTTGGCCGCGAAATACTTCCACACCTCCGATCTTGGCAAGCAACTTCGGCAAGCGAAAGACGTTTTACAAATCTAGTGAAATATTAAAATTTAATATTATAAATAAATAATTATTTGTAATTATATAAATATATATAAATATGAAATTAATATAAAAATTATCCGATAACATTTTAAATGTTTATTGAGGACATACGCATCTAATAGGTTCATTCTGTGAATCACATTATAGGATTTTCCAATTGAAACACAAACGAATCGAAACGATTAAATTGAACTAACTCAAACCAAGAATACATGCACTTTTTATTTAACTTATTGCTCAAACACTTTTTCGAAATAAAATTGTATGAAAAATTATTTATTTTATTTTAAGTAAATTTAAATTAATAACTTATTCTATTAGGCTTTTTTTAATTAAAAATATGCTGCGATTCTGCACTCTGGGAATTTCAGTTATCCTTTTTTTCGTTTGTTTATATTATCGCTGGGGTTAATTGAAATTCCCAGAAAGTAATCTTGTTTTCACGAAATTAAAATTGTAAATTAATTTCGAAAATACAGGGTTTTAAATGTTTCTACATTCGATGTCCGTGAAATAGTACTTGAAAATGAAAAGTATCCAAGTGTACAGAAATTCAGGAATGAAATAACACTGGTAAATTTGTGAAATAGTGGCGAAATCACGAGGAAACTTATTAATGAAATCATTCAGATAGAGATATAATATTGTAAAGAAAATATAAGTGTTATGTGTTCCCTTCTAGTATCGACTCACAATCGTCATTCTCGCAGGAAATCTTCTGCCCATTCATAGTAATGAATATTTTTTATTTTTTTTTTCAATGAGATTTGAAATTTTTATCGAAGAAGATCTTTGCTGTGAGAGTGAGGATGCGAGGTCTTTAAAGTGCCCCAGTAAGAAGAACACAAAACCACCATTAACTTGTTTGAAACTAGTGCAAGACTCGACAATTTGTCTATATGAGTGAATGAGTGCAGCAAGCAGAAAGCAAGGATGATTGATTTGTGAATGTTAAAAAATACAATGCGCAGAGCGATACTTTGTCACTGACTGAAAATAAAAGCGAACTGACTCGCTGGTTTTATATTGAAAGCAGGACTGAAAATGCCTTAACTCGGAACTGAATGCATTTCTTTTTTCCTTTCGAGTCGGATTTCGTGTATCCAATATCCATTGTGCACTGGAAAATGTACCACAAGAGTAGACTTATTCACCATTATTCATTTTATCGTTACAATACTTGTAGACTTTGCCGCGCGTTAGCAAACTGATAACATTCTGTACTTCTCGTAATGTTCCGAACTCGATAGCTTTACAGCTGTTGATAAAATACAGGCTGATTTTTTAAATGTATTACAACAGAGCTTCATAAAGTCCGATTCGGAATTGATTTAAAAGTCGTTCAATACATTGAATTAACAGATCGCTTTGTGCAGAGAACTCTTTATGACGTATCAAGTACTTAAGGTGTTCTTAAATAGCGTTCGACAATAGTAGATAGGCAAAACGGATTCTAATCCTCGATTTCTACCTTACCGACATTCTAAGTTTCCAGAAGATTCTTGATGGCCTCAAATAATACTGGGAAATTATGTGAAAAGAATTTTTCTTAAACTCCCAGGTTAGTCGTCATTTCAATTGAGAATTTCGCAATGTAATTTGATGATCAATAGCTTCTTAGAAACTTAGCACGGACACAAACCACGTGAGCTTTGTAACTGTCTCAATGTCTGTAAGGTAGGAATCTATTATTAAAACCCGACCTCTGCCTAATTACTGACCATTGTTTAAAAGCTTTTTTAATTTTTGTTTTATATCAAATTAAATTTTGGATTTTGTAAATTTTTATACACTTTTTGGACTCAAGTCTGATGAGTCTCTGTTGTTAGAATCCGTACCCTATGAATATTTCTATGTTACGTACAGTATGCCTGATACTGCCTGTACATTGTGATAAAAAAAGGGAAAACTTGTAGAGAGCGTGTGTAATGCATCGTTCCATTCCACTTGTGTGAAAGGTGGAGACATTCAGGAAATTGTTTGAAGTCACTCGAGTTGTGCGAGGGAAGGTTTGGAACCTTTCCGACGCGAGAAGACGCGTAATTTCTTTCTAGAAATGAAAAGAACAAAATGCGTGCCATATTTTGTGGCGATCGTGAAAAAATTTGAATTCATGCCATGTTATGTTAGTCGACCAGTGAACATTGTTCTATCTTTTTATGTATGTGTATAAAGAAAAAAAGCAACTTGCGAGTGTTTAAGGAACGGCAGACTCCTTAGATACTTCCCTAATTTTGTAGAAACCTTGTAAATGTTTGAGGAACAACAAGTTCCGTGCTTTTTTCTATAATGTAGTAGCGATATCAAATTTTATTTAATGATCCATCGTATTGAATAAATTTCAATATTTAAATATTGATTTTCATTTTTTACTTTGTTGGTAGCGAAAAAATCCCGTAGGTACTACTTCTTTCTCCTTCAATCAAATTTATTGATATTTTCAAATTATTTTTTATTCTACGTCCTAGAATAATATTTTTAATAATTAGGCTTCAATGATCAGAATTGAAATTTAAGAGCGCCTCAAATTTAAACAAAATGAGAGCTAAAAAAATTGAACTTCAAATTAATTGGGTTAAAAAAACCATTTGAACTTTAAATGGATGGGTCACGTGACCAGATTCGTACTTTGCCGACACTTTTTATTTCCTAACTTATATTCACACGAAGCGCAAAACCGAGTTGAAAAATTGGGATATTAAACAAGAAGCACTAAAAATGGTGGGTCTGGCCCTAAATTCGTATAATTATGAAAGAAGTTTTTTGTTGTAAAAATTTTTTTTTACCTTTTTTCATAATTATTTAATTTAGGACCAGACACACCTTTCTTAGTGCTTGTTATTTATTATCCCAAATTTTCAACACGATATGGCGCTTCGTATGAAAATAAGTTGGAAATAATAAAAGTGGCGGTAAGGTAGGAATCTGGTCATGTGGCCCACTCGTCACATGGCCTTAAATTGATTGCAGCCTAGTACACCAAAGACTTATTTTAAAGACTTTAGTCAAAATAAAGCTCAGGTACGAAAGAATTTATATGGAAAAGCAACTAAAGATTTTTAAATTATAAAAAAAAAAATTGTTGTAAATGTGTTCAAGATCACGATTTTTTTTTTTTAATAATAAATTTGTAACAGCTTCAAATTTTAAAGTTTATTTATTTGATTTCTGTGCAAAAATTATTTCCGTAGGAAATTCAGTTAATATAAAATCGATATTAAATAATTTGTTATCTCTTTTGAGTATTTCATTCGCCTTGTTTAATGAGAATTTTTTTTTAACTTTTCCAGATTAATTGTAATTATTATATAGATCAGAAAACTGTTTCTTAAAAATACCCGAACCAAATATTTTTATAAAAGAATTTTGTTAATTTTTGAAGTTTTTAAAACAATTGTTTGAGTTTAAAATAACAATAATGTATAAAAATACATTCCTGGATGAAAAATTCTGGTTAAAAATGTGCATAGTATTTTTTTAAATGACAAACTCCGTTCTCAAAATATCGAATTGTTAATTTAAAAAGAAATGAAAAAAGTCGATTAAATCAGTGTTGAATTTAATCCAGTAAAGTTTTTTTTGGAAAATGTTATTTTGTTGGGAGAACATTTAGGGAGACTTTTTTTTCGTTTGAGGGGCACGTGTTTTTAGGGAAAATGTATTAGAGTATAATAAAGTACGTTTAGGTACTGCCTTTTGGCAGGAAATTTACTGAAAATTATTTCATCTTTTTTCTGAACCTCGACATTTTTTGAACGTTCGAACTTTTTTTATTCATAAAAGATTGGTCTCAAACTTTGAGAAATGCAAGAGCTGAAAGAAAACTACGTTCAAGTACAAAGCTTAATAATAAAAGATGTAAAAAAATATTTCAACAATCAATTCCAACGGCATCAGCCGGTAACGTTGTAAACGAAAATACGAACCCTCTAGAGCCTCGTCCAGTGGCCGTCAGGTTTCGTATTTTCGTGTACAACGTTACCGGCTGGTGCCGTTGGAATTGATTGTTGAAATATATTTTTTTACATCTTTTATTATTAAGCTTTGTACTTAAACGCAGTTTTCTTTCGGCTCTTGCATTTCTCAAAGTTTAAGACCGATATTTTATGTATAAAAAAAGTTCGAACGTTCAAAAAATGTTGAGGTTCAGAAAAAAGATGAAACAATTTTCAGTGAAGTTCCTACCAAAATGCAGTACCAAAACGTACTTTATTGTACTCTAATACATTTCCCAAAGTTTCAGCTCGATATTTTATTTACAAAAAAAGTTCTTAGGTTCAAAAAAACAATCAGTGAACTGAAAAAGTGTGGTCGGTAATATAGGCATTTAGCTGTGTCACATGCCCTTAAGCATTACAAAATTATTTGATATAAATATTTTATTGTATTCATTTTGTATTTTTAGTTATTTAAATTCGGGAATTTTTTAGTTTGGATATTTTATAATTCGCTAATTTTATGTCGAGAATATTATCATTCGAATAATTATCGATTAATTTTAATCATTGTTTTTTTATCAAAAAAGTTCCTTCAGCCTTTTTAAATCAATTCATACAAATTTATAAACTTTAATAAGTTTGAAAGTTGCACAGAACGGACCTCTATATTATTAAAATTTCTGAACTTAATTGATGATTGATATTAATTCCAAATGCTCAAAATATGTAATTGTTTACCTGCTAGGCTTTGGATAATGGTAAACATTAGAAATAAAAAAATACGCAATTTTATTATTTTTATAAATAGCGCACCATTTACATCGAAAAAGGTATCAGCTAATTTTTTAAATGGTTATTTATAAAAAAAAGACGCTGTAACTTTATTTACCGATTGTGACTTGTTTTTTTGGTGGGGGATCCGTTTAAAAACAAATTATAGCGTAAAACATTTTGCATAATTTTAGTTTATGATTACAATAAAAATTAATCTAAACTGACTAAAAAATTATTTCCTTTGAAATTTGAAAAAAACTTGGATATATCCATTTTTGTAGCAAATGTGACAAAAATTAAAAACCATAAAAAGTAAAAACAGAGAGAAATCGAAGAAAAAAATTACTATCTACACTAAAAATTGCAGGCGCTTACCTTATGTAGGTAAGATTATATTACATTCATGTATTACCGATAGTCACTGACAACAGTCGCTCTCTCGCGGAATTTAGCCGAACTAATACTGAGCACTGCGACAGGCCCTGAGGACTTTCCAAATAAAGGAGTTTTTTAACGTGATCTCCTGGAGTTTAGATCGTCGGCATCGTCGGTAATCGTCGGCACTTGCTCTAAAAATGAGGAACGCTCTCTAGCAGAAGGTGAATCGATTGTACTGACGAACGCTCATGAACTTCCTACGATAGGAATTTTCTCTACTGAGTTTTCTCAACGCTAGCGCTGGCTTCTTGGACATGACGTGCCGTGTGCTCGTACATTCATTCGCACCGTAATCACAGTCGGAACAGTTCTGGGGGCGAGTCGTTTTGTATTTTTTCCGAGTGCTTCATCGACAACAGTTTCAATTTCTCTCTCAATCGTGCCGGTTAATTGAGTGCGTTCAAATCGAGTGCGTGAAAATTCAGTGCATTCAACTTTCCGGAGGGTGTAGGCCACGACGCCAGAAAACTTTGGGTAAGATTTACTGCTCCGTTTTCATGATGTTTTCAGTATTTTTTGAGTGCTTAGCCAGGCTCGGCAGACGAGCCGTCGAACATTTATCTCGTAGATTTTTGTGGACCTCGTGGACAGCTTTCAGCGCTGCAGGTTTTGAATTTTTTTGTTTTGAAGGGGCACGTCACACCGCAGGAATGTCCTATGAAAATTCTGAGAAATAGTATTTGTCGGCGTCCTCGTGCATCTCCTTTTATGAATCACTTAGAAAGTCTGACGAATTTACTCAATACACGATCTAAAGTGGAATGCATAAAAAAATTTGCAAAAATAATCAGATTTTTAATTTTTTAATTTCAAATTATTACCATTCAATGACTGAATAAGAAGACAATTTTAATTGTAGGCATTCAAAATTTAAGAATTAAACATTTTTAACAATGAAACTTTGTAAGTTAATTAAATTTCGATATGAATCGATTGCATTCATGACACAAAACATGGACAAAAATATAACGTAAGAAAAAGTCCCTCGAATCACATTGTTTCACTTTAAATACATCTAAAATAACCGCCCGAGATTATTTACTATTCAGGCTTCAAACCTGTCGATTATATTGTTACTGTGTTGATTATCAGTTTGGTACAAGGATAGTTAGTTTATAGTTCTTGGTCTAATAATGACAGAAACTATTTTATTAGCTAATTGTGTTGGATAAAGTTTCTTTGTGTTGTCCCAAATTTGTTGTTTGTTGTTTTTAACAGAATAGAACTTCATCTCTACATTCTCAGCTAACTTCACATTTTAAATTTAAAACTTGAGATCATTCAAAATTGTACAAATTTTTAAAGTCCATACATTTCAAATCAAATAATTTCACATTCAAAAAAGAAGAGTTTCAATTTTAATCAATCCAAAATTATCAACTTTTAATAGAAAGCTTTAAGATTGAACAATTTCATATTACATCTATATGCATTATACAATTCTTCATATTAATACCGTTTGAAAATTTTCAATTTTTCATTGAATATTTAAGGATTGTATTAGGATTAGTATTATCCCATTTTTTTAGTATAAGTTTTTTCAAGCATTCGAAATTTCAAAACTTTTCATTGAAACGTACATAATTGTGTGACTACAGCTTTAATCATTCAATATTTCATGATTTCAGATTTAAAAGTTTACATTTTTTTAAATTGTCAATTAAACATTTTTTTAATAGAACCAATTATAAGTATATTCAATATTTAAATGCAAAATTTAAAAAAAATGGTGTACCTGAATTTACGAAAGTTCAAATGAACAAAATGAAGAAAAAATTTTTCCAATTAGCCTAGCGGAAGTAGTTTAAGAAGGCGCAGATAAAAGTAATTATTATTATAATAAAAATCAAGCGATAATTAAAGACCGACTTTACATTTTTCACTCGAAAAGAAATTTAAAGCGGCTCTTAGTGTTTCAAAAACATAATATTATCATAACGAACCCCTTATACATTTGTAAAAATTAAAAATAGTGGTTAATTACTTAAAAAATAAATAAAAATATTGTTAAAGCACCTTGTCATAAAACAATTTTTTCAGTGGGGTAATTGCTTTCGGAAAAGAAATGTAAAGCCATCCTTAGTTTTTCAAAAACATAATATCATCATAACGAACCCCTTTGCACATTTGTAAAAATTAAAAATAGTGGTTAATTACTTTAAACTTTTTTGCAAAGTTATTTAACACTATTTTTAATTCGAAAAAAGGTGTATAAAGACAGTCATTTTTATGACTTTGTAAATTTTAGGGGTAGCTTTAAATTTCTTTTTCGAAGCCATCACTCTACTAAAAAAAACTTGTTTTATGACCAGGTAATTTAATACTATTTTTACTTTGCAAAAAGTGTATGAAATCGCTCATTTCGGTGATTTAAAAAACTAAGGGTGTCTTTAAATTTTTTTCCGGTAATATTTAACCCACTGATTCACTTTTTTTTGCAAGGTAATTTAACCCTATTTTTAAATTGAGATTTTTTGTATGGTACTCATGTTTATTCCTTTTTGAACTAATTCCGCTAGGCTAATTTTAGAAAATATTTTTGTCTCTTTTGTTCATTTGAAAGTTCTAAACTTCAGGTACATCAAAAAATCTAAGTGAATCAAATGTTGAATTTTAATAGTTTTATATTGGTGTATAATGGTTGAATTCTTAGGCTTGAAAATTTTACATTTTTTAAATGATAGGCTTTGTCTATAGGCATAGGGCCTATTTTTGAAAATTGATGTATAACAATTAGAATGGATTTCAATTTAATTACGTATTTTATTCTGAAACTCTTAAGGGCATGTGGCAGTCTACCACGTGACCAATTATTTATTAAATATTAGGTGGGATCTACATTTTCGGCCGCTTTTCGCGAAGAGAAAAATACGAAATAAAAGCGAATTACGTTTGTAGTCATGCAAATATTTGAAAATATAATTTTCAAGGTCAAAACTGATATAAGTCATGTTTGTAAAAAGAAAAATAATCTGCATTTTTCATGAAAATACGGTAAGAATAGCGACCAAGTATTTTCGGTGTGAATATGAGGCACTTTGTTGAACATAACCGATTATTCATTCAAATTACGAGAATCGCTAATAATTAGCATGAAAAATTGTCGGTGTTCTCTTTATTTAGATCGTTTAAGTAAAAATTTCCAATGATAATTCGATTTCGAACTGCAAAAGACGGCAAAAGTCTCAAAGTAAAACAGATCGCAGAAACTCACAATCACGAAATTAACGAGGTACTTACTATGTAATTAGGATGCCTCGTGAAATCCTTTGTTTTTGATTTTCTAAAAACTTACATGTGAAATTTCTTTCTTTTAGTGAGAAAATGATTGCTGATTTTTTGTCGATTTGAAAAAATAATATTTAGATGTCGCTATGAAGTGTTTTATGCCGAATATTCGATTTTCCAATGTTTTTGCATATTAAATTCCACAATTAAAATTATTCCATCTTGTACAATTCAGAGAATAATAGATTGGGATGCCATGTGTTCCTAAAATTTGTTTGGTTGAGAACAAAAAGTTATAAGGTGGCTATTAACACCCTTTAAGTTGCGATTTTATGAGTTGAGATTAAAGGGTCATATTCATTGCTAAAAAAATTTCAAAAATGATAGAACTATAGAAGTGTGTACAATAAAATATTAGAGACCCACACGTCGTGGGTATGAGTTAGGTGCCAACATTATTCATGTGACCAATCACAGGGTTGCCTTCTCGCCCCCACGTGGCTTTGGCAAAGGGGTATGGGTGCTACCTTAAATTATTTCTTTTACCTGTCACAAGGGTGCCTTCCCGGCCCCACTAGACGTTGGAAAGGGGGAGGTGTGCGACCTTGCATTATTCCTGTGATTAGACACAGGGTGCCTCCCCCCACGAGATGTTAAAAGGGGTAGGGATGCAACTAAAATTAGTTCTGTGACCAGTCAAAGGGGTGCATTTCCGCCCCCACGAGACGTCAGGAATAATTCTTGAGTCGCAAATCGACGATAAAGTGTGATTTTAACATAGAACGTTTCGTTAAAAGCGTCAAAAGCCAATAACTATCAAAATAACTCCTCAATTAGATGGCCTTACTCTACAATGCGTAAAAATCCCTTTCGTATGCTTGAAATATGCTTTTTGCCAGTACAGATAGTGTATATAAACTTCGTAAATAAAAAACGTATTTTTTTAATGTTTTAACACTGAAAATTATATTTGGAGGTGTTTTCATGTCCATGTTTGTAATCAGCACATCAACATACATCATGATACGATTTAAAAAAAAAGGAAAAGGAAAAAACCGACAACTACCAAAGTTGCCGGCACCGACAAACTAGCCACTACGTAAATATTATCATGTTCGGCGGCTTTATAATTAAAAAATTAATATATTGTTTTGAAAATTTGAGAAATGTTTCAAACTAAGTTTAGAGAATTTTAATTAAAATTTTTACATTATATTGCTAAAAGTATGTAATAAAAATCTATCGGATATTTATTCTTTGCACTTGGAATGCTTGAATGAAACTTTTTCAAAAAGATCTCTTAGGTCCCAGTATTGATTTGCGTCTTCATATTCTGATTTTCTACGTAATTAAGTAGAGTTAAAAATTAAGTTGCTCAAAGCTCTGTATATTTTGAGCTACACATTCTCATCGTGACACTTGCGCCATGAGCTCGATTGTTGGCATATATTTGTATAAGCCTATTTATTTTCTGAATCACCGTAAAAAAAAAATAAAAAACTACAATCCTTTCTTCATAGATTTTTCTCTCTGTTGTGTAGTTATGATAAAAAGAGATTTTTTACATTCTCATTAGAGAAGGTATTAGATTTGTGTAAAATTTGAACCCCCCAGTTTTTGTCAAATGTCCACGTTTTGAGACCCTCTGAAACCGAAAAACAGGTTTTTACGAATGTTTCTGTATGTTTGTCCGTATGTCTGTCTGTCTGTGAAGACGATAACTTTCGAAAAAAATAATCTATTAGATTGCCCTTTGGCACACTCCTTTAGTGTCCTAAACTAAAGGTCAAGTTCGTTAGCCAGCCATTTTGGATAAAAATTCAAAAAGTGGGCACATTTTGAATATTTTTGAGATCACTTTTTTAAAAATTCCAAAATTCTCTGTACGGTTATTTATAGTATTCAAAGAGTTGAACAATTTATCCTAATGACTTTTTTTGAAAAATCCAAAAATTATCAGAGTTAGAGCATTGTCAAAATCCAAAAAAATAAATTAAAATGAACATGTTAAGCCAAACAACGCATGATACGAAAAAAAAATCAAGAGAAAAAAAACGTTACTTTTTAAAAGCCCTACAATCACAGTTAGAGCATTTTCAAAATCCAAAAAAACAAACTGAAATGAACATTTTAAGCCAAACAACGCATGATATGAAAAAAAGCCAAGAGAAGAAAAACTTTTGCTTTTTGAAATCCCTACAGGACAATGAAAACAACTTTTTTAATTTAGTCGAAAAGTTGAACTTTCGAAATTTGATCGTACCAAAAGTAATGAAAAATTCAAAAATTCCATTTTTTGGTCAAACTATGCAAGAAAAACAACACAAGGCACGAACTCAAATTACCGGACAAAAGTTGTTCGCCTAAAAAGATCTATAAATTTATTATTAATCATTTTTTGATTGGACGAGTAGATCTTCTTTTAATCGTAAAACATAAGATAAAAAATGCAAAAATGAACTTTTTGGAAAAAACGCAGAAAAGACGAAAGAGGACTTAGGCTCCTATATAGGACCCTGTATTAGACCCTATGCAGATGCGCAGTAGTTTTTATTCAATCGCAAAAAACAACATTGAAAATAAAAAATTATAAAAACAAGGAAATAAGAATTAGTATGATTCAATTTTTATGCATATTATGAATTGTAATGATATACATTT
>NC_046658.1:70230618-70238462 GCF_010883055.1 Belonocnema kinseyi
TTTGCAATTTTTTAATAAGTAATCCCAGACAGAGTTACATAAAAATGTATTATAATTGATACAAAAGTGTTATGTATAATGTAGAAAAGTTTACATGTTGGACAAAATCGAGTGCGAAGCACGAGATACGTGATGAGAATGTGTTGGTTAAAGCCAGAAGAGCTTTAACAAAAGAGAGTTCAAAATTACAGTTGTCGGTCCGTTTACCTTTGATTTTGAAAGGTCTGTGTCCGAATGTGGAAGAAATGCACAGACTAAGTGCGGAGTGCGATTGCCATCATTTGCATGCCGTATTTGCGCTCAAATTCTCTTTTAACGAAAGAGAATTCACAATTACAAAATTACAGTGGTGGATGTTTTGAGTCTTAATTTTAAAATGTTTGCGCAAGAATGTGCGAAAATATAAAGACCGAGCGAAGGGCGAGGTAAATATATAATCGAGCGCAAAGCGCGAGATAAATACAACATCGAGCGCGAAGCGCGAGAACCAACAGTTGCGCGTCCTAGGCGCGCTCAAACTTGCGAGCGAAGTGAGCCGCGTGCACAGTGCGCGATGAGAATGTGCCCACGTAGCAGGCAGATTTTTGTTTTCATATTATTTGTGTGAATAAAACAAGATATCCTACAAGTATTCTTTCAGATTTTTTTACTTATCTCGCGTCGTTGGGCGTAATAATGAAATTTTCGATTTTTTCATTTTAATTTCGATTTTAATTTCGATTTTAATTTCGCCGTTTGGTTCGAAATTTTAATTTTCAATTTTCTGCGTAGTAATTTTGATAAATAGAACCAAAATCACAAGTACTGTTAAAAAATGGTTAAAAGAAATTGTGTAGGATTTTTTAAAAGCTATAATTCCTCTTTAAGACTTTTTTTTCGTATTTTGCGTCATTCGGTTCGAAATTTGAACATGTGGTGTCAAATTTCGGACAATACTAATACTAATAATAACGAAAATTTTGGTCTGTCAATTTTTTCTGGTGCCTTTTGTTGTTTTTCCACAATTTTTCATTTTTATCTTCAATGTCATTTCTTATGATTAAAACAAAAACTACGCATCCTATCAAAAAGTGATCTATACAAAAATTGTAGATGTATTTTAGGTTTTTTCGTAGCTTGTGTGATCAAAATGTAAATTTTCGATTTTTCAAGAAAATTAAAATAATTGTTATGAAAAACTTGTAGTGGCTTCAAAAAGTAACATCTTCTTCTCCTGTTTTTTTCATTTCGTTATGAGGATAAAGTGTTCGGCTTTCTGTATGCTATGAAAAGCCTTATATAAAATTTTTAAATCTTGAAAAAAGTGGCCTCAAAATTTTTGATAATGCTTGAACTTTTTAAATTTTTATCAAAAATGACTGGTTAAATAAGTCGTTCTGTCTTGCAACGAGCAGATCCCTTGAAAAACTGTGGTGTCAAATTTCAGACAATTCTAATACTTTCTCAATCATAAATGATGAAAATGTAAAAAGTTGAAAAACCCGCAATGTGTGCAAATTTTTGAATAAATTTTTTTTTTAAATCCAAAAAATCTATCATAAAGTTGAATAATTAAAAAAAATTCCTGAGTCACACAAATACTGTGTATATCTGTATTAGTGTTGCTGATTATGAATTAAGAGTAAGATGAATTTAAAATGGCGGACCCAAAAATGGTTTTGATGTTTATTTTGGAAATGGTGCATCGTAAAAAATGAGTATTTAACAACAAATATTACATGCAGTTTACAATAAGAATGCTGGTATGACGTGTTCCTCTCTAGGTCATACTTTTTGAGTAATCAACCCTAAGAGTAGGGGGTGACTTTCGCCGCGTGGGTCACAAGCTCCTTTCATAGCTCACATCTCGAAATAAGACGTTTTTTCGAGGGAAATGTGTTAAAGTTAAATTGTCGATCGGAAAATTCTCCACAATTTTTGTTTTGTACACTTTCATTCAGAAACGACCAGACGATATGAGCTACGACCAGAGCGTGTCACCCGCGCGGTACATCTCAATCCCTACTCTGATGGTTGATTACTAAAAAAGTATGACCGGGAGAGGAAAAATGTATACCAGCTTTCTTATTATGAATTGTATATACTATTTATCTGTAAAAATTAATTTTTTTCCGATCCACCATTGGCAAATTAAACGCCAAAACACATTTTTGGGGCTGTTCTGCTCGGTTCAAGGGTGTTACCCGAGTAAAAATGCTTCGACTTGAGTTCGACTTGGCGATGTATTCAGTTCGCCTCTAAGGCATCGACGTCTAGCTGTGTCTCAAAACTGAGTCGAGACATAAGACTTCGTCTTACTTTTATGGTCACGAAAGGTAAGACGACGTTTGCTTGTCTCGAGACAAGCCTTGTCTTGTCTGTGATGGTCGACTAAACTTGTCTCAAGACGAACCTTTTTCGACTCAGAAATGAGATTAAAATTGATGAATAAAAAATTTGTAATTATTAGATTAGTTATTTTTAATTTAGAAAATTCAGAATCTGTGGGTCTGGACGAGTATAATTTCGGTATCCTCGTCAAACAAGTATAATACAAATGAAAATCCGTAAATATATTAATTGAATATATATATATATATTGTATAAAAATATACAAGATTTTTAAATCATTAACAAAGATTAGCTTTTATGACAGTCAGAATGACCCTTTTTGTTAGGACAGGTATTCACTTAAAATTATAATCCGCTAGTTTTGGAGTCATAAAAATTCGACTCAAGACATAAATATATATCTTCAAGGCATAGAAACTTGTCTCCAAGACATGAACTGAAGTCTGGCACCGTCTCAAAACTGAGACAGGCTCAAGTCGAACTTTTCGACTTCAGCATGTCTTGATTGGTGGAAATTCAAATCGAAACCAAGTCGAAGAATTTTTACTCGGGTGACCCTTATTTTCAAGTCTAACTTATTTTACATCCATTTCTAGTGCCTTAAGGAATATGTGTACAGAGTATTTTCGTGACTTTCACTTTATTTATTAATGTTATTCAACTTTATAAGAGATTTTTTGGAACATTTGAAAAAAAGTTGGATTTGAAATTTGCATACATTGCGACCTTTTTATTACATACTTTTAGCAACAAAATGCAAAAGGTTTAATTAAAATCCGCGCATAGCCGCTGCGTCTCGAAAGGACTATGTATATATTTCTATTTTGTTGGGGCTTTGCAGACCTGCTTTCAGATACATTTTAAATTAAAAATTATTAAAATTGCACTATTCAAACAAAATAAGAACTTAATATGGCCGATGACACTTGTCCTTATATATTTTGAACAATTTTTTGAAATTTTAATACAATATTTACATTTTTTTAATTATAAAGCCACTGAACATAAACTGCTAGGCTGTCTATAGGAAAACTCGAGAATTTCGTACAACTCGAAAATCTGAGAAGATACTGGGAATTCGGGAGCAGGTCCGAGGAATCTGTGGTCATAAATTTAAATTTGACATTTTTTTCGGTTTAAAATTGATCTTGATATAAAATTATATGATTTAATTGTAAAAGCGTGTGATGATTTGAACCTTGTCGATTTATTACCAGCCAATCAAAATCTGGGAAATCTTACAAATTTAATAACCAGAACATGATGCAGGCAATAAAAGTCTGATAATGCAAGTATATAATTCAAACTTAAAGAAATTGCTGCTGCTCTTTTTTCTGCCTTATTTCTGCAATTTATTTTCTCGATACTATATTTATTTACAAACACGGAGTTTGGCAAAAATAATTTTTTATTTTTTTTCTAGCCAATTTCCGATCGTATTATGGTATTGAGTCTTTATAAGGGCCCGGTTCAATGAAAAAAATGTTTAATTCAAACGCTCAATACTTTCCATGTATAAAATTGAAGCTAATATCATTATGAACACTTTTTAACGAAATGTCGTTAAACTGAAAAATTGAAAATGTTAAGCTTTTGTTGATTGAAACATTTTAAACATTTCTGGCTATTTATCGATTCAAAGCTTTCTATTTAAAACAATGAAGTTTTAAATTGTTTATTTCTGCCTATTTTATTTACAATTGTTCATTTTAAACAAACTCAAGTATTTCTAAATATTGAAAAATCTAATTTTTTACAAATAAAAAAATTCAAATTCCATTGGTTAAAAACGTAATATTTTACATTGAAATAATATTTGAACATAGGATTTTGAATTTAAAAAATTCAATTTTTATCGTTCAAATATGTAAATTGTTTATTTGTTAATAGATTCAGAATTTTTTTGTAAAATATATTATTGTTCAATTTTTAATAATTAAACTACTACACTTAACTACATCAATTAAAAAAATCAATGATTCAGTTATGATTACAGTTGATCAACTTAAAACGCTTTTTATTACAAAATTTCAATCGCAAATGCTTGTAATTGTTGTTTTTATCTGAACGATTTTAGAATTGCGTATTGCAGCTGAATGATTTCACAATTAAAAAAACTTGTAATTAAACTTGACATTTAAGAATAAATTAAAATCGAACTTCATTAAAATTGCATTCATATTGTGTGTTAAGAAATCTATGAGATTTCAAATGATTTAATAGATTTTGCTTCAAGAAATTTGTGACATTCCCGACCAAAAATTAAATGCACTGTTGTTTCCCGGTCTAGAAATTTTTCGATCTAGTGGCCACGGCCCTGTTTCATAGTTATTAATATTTAGGGTAAAACATTCAAAACTAAAAAAAAAGATTAATAAATCTATTTTTCCAATAAATTGTTTGATTTTTTTTTAAAAAGGTATTTGTTTGTTCTGGCAAATTCTTAATTAGAAGTTTTTTGGTTTATGTTAGTATTTTTTTTAGAAATTTTTATACTATTTTCAATTAACGCGTGTAAGGCGGAAGTGTTACCAATTATTTTTAATTTTGCGAAACTTTTTGTATGTCTTTTTGACTGACCATTGATTTAAAAAGCGTATATTTAATACAAAACATTTTTTATAAGTTTGACAACAATGTCAATATAAATATTAAATAAAATAGAAATAACAATTTAGTAATACAATTAACTTTAATACCCCCTTTTTCAATGTACACTACTGACAAGAAGTATGGGACCCTATTTTTTTAGTTACATAAAATCGTCTAATTTTGATAACAAAAGAGATTACACATTTTTTACTCAAAGTAGGATGAATTTAATAATGAATTTAATAAATCTATTTTACATTAACATGTGTGCGCTCAATGATACTAGGTTGAAGTATTTTGGTCACTGTTTCAGAAATATTGTGAAAAAAGACCAAATATAAAAATATTCGTTTACTTATTTTAAAGATAAATTTCCACAGAATTTAATCGACATTTTGACAAAACAATGCTGCTTTTTCTATGAATTCTTCCAAGATAGGAACTTGGAACAAATAAGAACTAATAATTTCAAATGTTAAAATCGTTGTTCAAGTATAAGAACAAGGTGGCCACATGTCAGGGAAATCAGGGAAGTTAGGGAAATGTCAGGGGAGATAAAGTTTATCAGGGAAGTCAGGGAAATGCCAGGGAAATGAAGCAGCTGTCAGGGAAAATTGAAATTTATGTGTTTTTATAATATTTCGGAAGCACTTCCTAATATCAATATCAATATTTTTTCAATTTACATTCTTTAAGAATATAACTCGATTCTTAGTTTTTTATTTGTAGCTATATCTTTATTTACAGTTCGGAAAGATATCTTTTAGTTAATCAATCAGGTCAGAAAACTCAGCAGTTTTACAATGGGCTATGAGTCGCTTTTGTAAAATCAAACCTTATATCTTATAAAATATTAACCCGATATTTTTAAAGCATAACTAAGGAGCAAAATTATGACTAATGCATGTTGATGCCAAAAATTGTATACTTTGACTGTGGAAATTGTTGTGCTCTTCAATTTTGTGTTCTTTCTTTGTTTTCCAATGTCATATAAATTGCTTTTGTTGAATTAAGTAAGTCACTACGAATTAGTGAAAAACTACTAATTCAATTAGTGAAATTTCACTAAGAAAATAATGGTTTTGAGAGCTAAAGTATCTACTATTAAATAGTGAAAAATCACTAATTAAGTAGTCAAAATCAATCATGACATCCTGATCCTCTGTTAGCGCTCTGGCTAACTCTTGCGCAGTTAGGCTGTCGTACTCCTAAAACTCATTGGAGTCAACTAATAACCCCAACAGTAAACTATATTACAAAACAAGTTATAGAAGTAAACTATAATGTATATTTAAAAATTAAATTAATTAATGTTGATACTGTACTCACTAAAGAAAAATCTCAATTCAGCTTTTCCTTTATTTCTATAGAAATTAATGGAAAGCTGAATTTCGTAACCTCAAAACGAACGCAGCGCTCATTTTCTTCACGATAAGGGCAGATTTTTGGGGGTTAATAAAACTTGATCATTTACAGCATTGAGTCGTTAAAAAAATCAAGTGAACGATCTACTTGGATAACGTTGAACTTGTATTCACGGTAAAAAAATGGAGCTGTGACAGGGATATTATTCCCCATTATAGCTAAACATTTAGCTGGAAACGAACGAAGGAATTCAGAAAGATCCCTGGATCAGCGAAAATGAATATCCTTGACCATTTTCCATATACCAGGGATATCGTATAGTCAAGCCCCTAATAAGTATAGCTATAATAGGGATATTAAGAATAGGTTTCTGAAGGAATTATCGGAAGAGCGCCGATGCACCGGGTGCATTGTCGGAGCAGCGAAATAAAATGGCGACGTTCTAAGCGGGAGCAGTGACAGTTCAGATTTACTTTGGACAGTTAGACACTTTTCACCAATTAAAATGTGCGCGAATGTTAATATTAAATAGAGTTTATGATGCGGTAAAAATAATTTACAATTGTTTCGATTGTAGGCGATAACTATATTGAAATATCAAGAAACGCGATAAAAACAACAAACTTGACGTCCCAATGCATTATACGGATTTCAGGTAAATTCGTTTTCGCGATACCAGACTAAAGATTGGCTACTGTCAGTTAAAATATTTCTATAAAAACTAAATTTTTTCTAATCTAAAGATAATAAAATTATACATAATCTGTCGAAAATAATGAATTCTCCAACTTAGCAATTTTGTCCAAATTACTGATTTACGAGAACAGTTTACATAAAGTAACTAAATGTTTAACTCTTCTAACTAAACATTTTACCTAATCTAAGCGGACACTTTCTTTGAGTTTAATATATTCTCGATTCACTCGTGCGATAAAAAAATCATGTGACCGATCTACCTGTATAAGGTCGAATTTATATGGGTTTCACTCCAAAAATATACATATTCTACGATCAATCAAATTCAGACCAATATTGCGACAAATTTATTTTTTGGGGAATGCTAGAATTTCATACCTCAGAGCAACAACCCAGGTGACTGATATACCTGGATAAGTTCGACATTTGAGGAGTTTCGATAGTAACAGAGTCGAAAAGATTTTCAAAGGTCTTCTCATCAAACTTAGTCATATTTTACGATAGGGGTGGTTTTCTGGGGTAGTTGGAACATAATTCCTTACCATGTTAACACGCTGTAATAATCAAGAAACCGAATTAACTTAATAAAATCGAATTTTCACAAGTTCGAATCTTGAATATTTATTATCAGAAACACCATGACCTTGTATTTGAAGGAGATAATAAATTGGCGACTTGATAGTACGTGATAATTATGTACAGAACGGGATGCATTTTTTTTAAATGTGATTTTGGGCGAATGTTTCTCCTAGGTTATTACACATATACCAGGTGTATACATATGAAACCGGTATTTTTTCAAGAAAAAAACACATTTATTTCAAGAGAATGATAACAAATATTTTATTCAAAGTATGCGC
>NC_046658.1:70238562-70239625 GCF_010883055.1 Belonocnema kinseyi
TGGCTCAAAACTGAATCATTTTCTTCAAAATTCGACAATTCTGTCAACATTCATCCTTCTCGTTTAAAAATACTTTTTATTCGGTGGAAAATTCAATTTTTTAATTGGGGGTACAAATGTATGATTGAAAACTGATCTGTTTTAGTTGCTTGACATTTTCTTCTCAAGTGATAGTCTATCTATATTGTTGAAAATTTAACTGTTTTATCGAAAATACCTGTTTTTTGCTGTGATTCGGATATGAATATTTCTTGAAAATGAGTCTTTTTGGTCTTTTTTTTATTCCTTTTTCTGGATCTACATTTTATATTTCTCCAATTCTGCACATTTAGAATTGAAATTTTCTTCACTTTCAATATACATATGTGTGTATTTATGGGTTTTCTAAGAATTTTAAACAGTACGATTTTTAACGACTCTCGGATACGACGCAGTCGCAAGCCGACCCCTACATTATCTTGTCTTTTACTTAACAGTTACGTAACAAATTTGAAAGAGAGCGGTCTCTTATATACTCGGTTGGAGAAAAAGCAAAATTTTCAATTTTCAATTTGGTATAAATACACTTTCTTAAAATTGTGCTTCGATATGCAGTTACTGGGAAATTCGGAAACGTACTTAAAGATAAGTAATTCTTAGCAATTCATTATAATTTCACGATAAAAGAAATAAAACAAAGGAAATTTAAACCTACAAACTAAAAATAACGCCGAGATTTTGAACCGGGCCGGGGGGGGGGATCGCTTTTTATTGTAAATTCAATGATACAGGCCTAAAATAAACACACAAGAGGGGATGTGTATATATATATATATATATATATATATATATGTATATGTATGTGTGGATATGTGTGTATGTGTGTATATGAATATGTGTGCATACTTATTCTTTCCAGTTGCGACGCCTAAAATGAAATTTGTTGTTAATGGTTCTTTTTCTGTCAAAAATTATAATACCTGGCCAGATACTAACTTCCATATATCACAACGCTGCTGAAGGCTGGTGACCTTCTCAGCATGAAAACAAAAACACAAACCCAAGACGACTCTCTCGGTTCCAG
>NC_046658.1:70239725-70247980 GCF_010883055.1 Belonocnema kinseyi
AAAAATCTCTATCCCTTCCACACACTACTCCTTTCCCCTGCCGAGTGAGTCACGCCTACCCCGAAAGGGAAATGGCTTAATGGTGTAATAATAATAATAACCTAGTCATTTTTTTTAATTGTATGATTTTTGTAGAGAGCGCCGCTGAGATGACGGCAAGATAGCGCGGCCCTGTTTGCTCAAAAACTAATCGAGAAAAACAAACTTTTAATAGTTGTGAAAAATAGCAACAAAAAATAGCATAAAATATCCATTATATGACATTTTGTTTTTAGTTAGCGGCGCCGCTGAGTTGTCTGACCTTAATTTATCCATACTGCGTTCAAACTTTCTGACTGCTTTATTTTAAATTTTGATTTGAAATTGATAAATGTATAATTTTTCTCATACACATGATGATTTGACTTTTTACTTTAAGGCATTTCCTTTAAAACTTATCCTAAACCGGTTCTCTTGATAAAATCATACGAATCCCGGTAACAGAATATTAATTTTGTAAACTTTTGTAGTATCTTTTAGTACTTTTTTAACAAATAATAATGTGCAAACTTAAAACACAAAATCACCAGAGAAGACGGATGAAAACGTTAATTCCGATCTGGGGAATTTAAAAAATAAATTTTGCTAGACACTCATGCCATTATACACCTTTAATCTCGATTTTTTTGAATGATTACAAGAACAAATTATTTGTGTAAATTATTGCACAAGATGACTTCGTTAGAGAATATGTTTCTAAAGATCTTTCTCACAATTGCGAAACAACGCCAATAAGCAGTAGAGTTTGTTTCTGTTCTGAGAAGTTCGGTTCTGAGTAAACTCTATGAATAGGTCAATTAAAATCAATGAACTTACTTCAATTTTTTGGACAATAATTTATTTGGAATTAAACCAAAAATTCACTCTGAAGACTTCATTAATGAAACCGATTTGCATAATTAAAAAACAGTAAAAGATTTTGCAGTTGAATCTACTTTTCCAACCTCCTGATCTCGAAATAAACAATACATTTTTTGAATCAATAAATTTTCTTACATTGTTTCCTTGAGAGAAATGATTTATTTTACCAGATAAAAAAGTAAAAAAAAAAGAAAGAATTTTCTAGATTTATCAAAAGGAGAATATCTCATTTACTTGAATTTTTTGTAGTGGCACTTGAATATTGCTTTTTAATAAATTTACACTAACAAAGACATTAATTTGCTTTGTGCACTCTGTGAAAGATTTCTTATGGAATTAGCAACCGGAGATTCGGTTGAAGATATCTACTAAATTACGATTCCCCTCAAATTATATAAATTGATTAGCATGACGGGCATGCAGTAGACCAATCAGCTTAATTGAAATAATTAAATACGTAATTAATTGAATTTCAGATAATAAACTGGACTTTATTTTTCAAAATAAAATCGATCCTCAAATAGTGGTTGAAAAAGAAAGGCTTCCTTTTTGTATTAAAACATTTACTCTTATTTTTAGTTAACATTTCGGAAAAAAGAGCGGGAATAGTCTGATTGTCAATTGTTGTTTGCATCAACTAAGTAATTTTTTTCTACAGCTTTTGACAAGGAAATACTTTTGTTCACAGTAGATTTTTTTTACCTATATTCAAGAAACAAATACGATTTTTCATATTTATAATCATCAAAAGCTGCCTTTCACTCCATTTGAGATAGAATTGCATTGCTATAATAGATAAACAATTCATTATAATCTGCATCTCTGAATAATTCATGAATTCTTCTTCTAAAATAGTTCCAAGCAATATGCGTTGAATTTATACATACACAAAATGCAGTATACGTTGTTCACTGCGTTCTAAGCCGTAAACACTTTTTCATATAGGTTACAATTATTATGAGACTATTTTTTGATTAAATTTAAATTCGTTAAGGAAAATCTTTAGCTATTTCAAAGTAGTCGAAATAGAACAATTAAAAATTGTAGGCACATGAATTTTAAACATTGTTTAATGCTTTCCTATTTATTTATTATTCTATTTCTATTTATTAAATAAAAATGTGTATTTTTAACCTTAACAAATTGAACTATTTTGAAGAAAATAGTTCAAAATTGAATAATTTCAAATGAAAGTCCTTCAAAATTGTTAAATAGATTTTGCAACGTTTCATTTTGAATCTTTTGAATTTTAATTGATATAAAAAAAAGAGGACAGTTTTGTAAACTTGAGTCAGATTGAAGTGAGCCTCAGCCAATTTCAAAATCAAATTATTTTGAGCTCAAGAACGTCCATATCATCCTGCAGTTATATTCTACAAAAAAATACACTGAATACAAAGACTTTTAGGTTGAAATTGGTTTAGTTTCACCACGTACCTATATTTAATGGAAACTCTTATTCCCATTGTATAAAATGGGCGGTTTTAATGTACAGTGAATTAAATTTTAGAGAAAGGATTTAGCTGCAACAGTCTTAAAAAACTGGAGGTCCAAATCGCACAGGTTGAATGCCCTACCATCCTAGAGTCTCATTCACGCGTTAAAAGCATCTCTACGTTTCGGGAACCGGTTGGATGAAATCCATGGGAAAATGGTTGGGCACTGTGAGATCCTTGAGAAGGAATCTCACGGGCATAAATATTTTCTCAGGCTCTCACACTCCAAAATTAACCCTCTCGTAATCTTTAAAGTGCAACTTTGTCTCTATTTCGGAACTAAAGTGTTAATACTAGAGTAAATTTACTTTCTCATTTTTCTTTAAGGTTCAGGAAATAAGGCACCAAATTGAATCTTTTACGGTCATTAATTTATCTTCTTGATTTTGTACTTCCCTCTTTATTAAGCATTATAATTCCTCATATTCCTAACCTTGGAGTTAACTATCTTTTATCAAAGTAACTAATTAAGTAAAGAATTTAATTGAAGTTCAAAACGCTCATAAATGAAAATATACCATTCTTAGAAATACCTCAAATGAATTTTTGTTGTTAAAATGCCGTAAAAATAATTTTATGTTATTTTAGATGGTAATAACTATATTACAATGCTATAATTATTATTTTAATTTAAAAAACTATTAATTTCATATTCGGTGCCAATTCTAACTCTTCTGATCGCTCGGTTTTCTGATTTTCTGTCACTAAAATGTCAAAATGTTCCAAAAGGTGTGTGGGTGGCTAAAACGCAGTTTTCTTTTGGTATTGCGTGAGATCAACTGCAACCAACTAGTGAAAAAAAATTTGAAAATCGAAAGTTTATAGAAAATTTCAATGTTTTATCCACCCACGCTCTCTATTGTATACATTTAAAAAATTATAATTTTCCTATAAATACTCGGTTCTCGGATTTTATTTCATAAATTATTACTGTTATTTGATTGTGGCGACTCTAAATTTGAATCAGTTTAATTGCACTGACCTCCAGTGGAACTACTTACTGGTTGCAATCAGTGATCCATTTCTAGCTATTTGAATCAGTGAGATTGCATTGCGAATCAGTGAAAACTCGTACTGATTATATTCAGTGATTCATTTCTCACTGATTCAAATTTGGAATGAACCAAAAAAAGTGTTATGCCAGTATCCCTACCGACTACTATTTATAAAATTTATAAAATGAAACAAATGTGTTGAAATTAAAAGAATTATGATTTTCCTCTAAATGCTAGTCGTTTCTCAGATTTTATTTCACAAGTGACTTGTATTTTTTGTCAGGCAGTGCAACAAACAAAAAGTTGCATCTCAATATTCTTATGGATAGACTGCCATTTCAATAAGTTTTTAAATTTAAAAAAATGTGTTGTCCCAAACGCTCGGCTCTCGGATTTTATTTCACAGATTACTTGTGTTTCATTTCTGACAACAGCAGAAAAGGTTCATCTCAATATCCGTACCGGAAGACTACGATTGATCCCAGATAAAATGAAGTCTTCCGCGATAGGGATATTGGGATGAAGGATTTTTTGCTGTCGTTTAACATCACATGTTAGTACTTTGAAATAAAATACTGAACCGAGCGTTTAGATCAAATTTTAATTTTTAAGTTATTTTTTAAAATTACAATTTTCAGACAAGGTTATTGAGATTAAACTTTTTTTGCTGATCGCCATCAAATCCAAGTAATTTGCGAAATAAAATCCGGAAACGGAGTATTCGTAGGTAAATAATAACTGTTCAAATGTGTAAATACAATTAAAATTGAATTAATTTATTTTTAATGGACAATGCTCCGTTAGGGATATTCGAATGAAACTTTTTTTGCTGTTGTCCGGTATCAAACACAAGTAATTTGTGAAATAAAATTCGAAGACCGAGTGTTAACGAGAAAATTATAATTAAAAACAAAAAATTATACATTTAAGGTAAATGTGCCAGTCTTTGTCAATGCATGGGTTGTCGGCATATGGGCAGTATTTTACATATGGCAAGCTGTTGTGTTCTTCGTTTTCAGCAAAAATATTTTTTCCTAAACGCTATTCCCGATCACTCACACATAGAGTTCTAAAGAATTTATGTAACCGAGAATATGCCAGAGAGCACGGGATTAATATGACCGAGAATTTCTTTGATGAATGTGTTCTTCGGAAATTTATGAGAATTTAAAAATATTATTTTGTTCGTGACGTTTGAAAAGCTAATCGTGTAGTTTGTACAATTATTTTTAGCTATTCTATGCGACTGAATTCTAGAATTTGAAATTTAAAAATATTCTTGAACATTTGATGCTGAGTTTTAGGAATGTTATGGTTTTAAAAGATTTCTTATAAACATAAGAAATCTTCAAAATCTTTAGATTAGAAACATAAGACTATTTTAACTTGTTATAAAATAAACTACTTAAAATACAATAAAACCGAATTTTTCAAAACCTAAAATTGCCATATTAGCTTATTGAATATGAATATAAATATAAATATTACTTAAATTCTTAAAAAGCCATTACTTAATATTCTGTGAATATAAAATACAAATATAATAAAATAATTCATACATATGTATTCAAAGGCCTGATAATACTTATCTGACATTTTTGCATTACTTAATTTTTATTTTTTAATTTAATATGTCGGCTATAAAGAAATTTTGATATTGAATTTCGATAAGCCTTAACTTTTTTCGTAGCTTTATTTCTCGAAGCTTTCATTATTGCAATTCATAGTTTTTGGAAATAAATCTACAATATTATAAGGTTTAAAGATAAAGAAAATATTGGCGAAGGTAAAATTCTTTTAAATTCTCTGTAAATTCTCAAATTGTCTTAAACTGACGGTCACAGTTACGAGAACGTGACCGGATTTTAGATATCCGAGAAATTTAGAACTCTGCTCACACATCCAAATGCCGATAACTGAAGCAGCCAGATTTCTGACTTGCTGATAACCCATGCATTCTCGTATTTATAACTTCGAACTTCTTATAATATTCATTCTAATAGGATATGTTACAAGTAATAAATAATTTACCTTTCTAAAGGTACGATTTATTCGATAAAACCCATTTTTTAAGCTTTAAATATATGTTTAATATAGTTTTTTAAGCATTTGAAATCTGAAATTCGTCTTAAGCTTCCGATAACTGGCACACTCACCTTAAGGGTGTGTGTGGAGAAAACGTAGTTGTAACAGCATGATTACCGTCTAAATTAATTTATTAGGGGAAAGGGGCCTTCTTTCATATTTTCCAGCAATTTTCGATCTTAAGTAACTTCAGAAGTAAAAACGATTGCTAACATTATAGTTTGTTATTTGTTTAAAAAAATCCATGTACATACAAGTTTAAAAAATGTGCAAAAGGAAATACATTTTGATGTTGAAAAAAATGTAAAATGTTAATCATTCATGTATACCTGGAAGCCGCATTACGTATGCAAGATACATAACAAAAAGTAAAGAAACGTTAAATGAAGCGAATTATGAAATGAGTATTACAAAAAGTAAAATGAAGTATAGTCATTTATAAAAACTTGTAAAATCACAAATGTTATTTACCTTTGAACAAGAATTAAATGATATAAAGCGAAGAAGTAACGATATGCTACCTACTTTAAATAAAGTTCTACTTTTACCTACTTTTAGAGTTTAGAGGAAAGTTAGAATTAATTAATTGTGACGTTATAATCGAGTTATATTACCATTCAAAACCGTATTTAAAATTACGTTTGCGACAATTGAATAACAATAACATTAATTTGAGCAATTTAGAAACAAATGTATACTGTGTATTTGCATTTATAAATGTTGCAGCCTTTAATTACACAATGTAAAACTAGTTTTTGACACTCACTTTGAACTACTTTCTAAAACTGTCTTAATAAGTGATCATTTGAGCAGATGTCCCGAGCCTCGTGACGTTTTTGTAAGAAAATCATTTTTTCACTGAATCAAATGGAGTAGTTTTGAAAGGCCATAATTTATGACAATTTTTCAGTCAACCATAAATTTCAGTACTTTTCCAACCTCCTTGAAAGTTTTATAGTTTGTTAACGGAGAGATAAATGGACATTAAGACTTAATGAGACCTTAATTTGAATCTTTTTTGCCGTCTTCTTAGATTATTAATGAGATTCTTTTCTTCTGACGCCTATTTACGGCATTTCGACTCTACTTTCATTCTTAATCAGAGGAGTAGGTACAGCTTCAACATGAACCGGAAGTATCCATATGGAAAATTATGAATTGTTTTGTATTATTTCGAAACGTGCAACTGCATATAACTTTCTTTACATATTTTATAAAATTGTGGCAGAAATTTTACAGCCCCGGTATTAAAATTTAATATCCAGGTATTGAAACTCAAAAATGTAAAATGTATTAAGGTATTAAGCTTCAGCATCTGGATATTAAATTTTAGTGTCTAAATGAGATTTGAAAGGAAGAGCCGTTGGGATAACATTTAGAGGTTTTCGTACTGTCATAGAAATATTAAATAAAAGAAGAGTTGTGAAAATTTCTTTATGGTATACTTAAAAGTTATCGACTTTCTAAGCTTAATTGGGCACGTTTTGGTTTAAATGACTATAATTTAAAATATATTACACTTTTTTACAATAAGAATTATAATGCGAAATAGTTTTAAACTCTATCAAAATAATTTTAAGCTTTCAACAAATGCCTCTGTCCCAGCTTTACACGAAATTGGCGAAATCTTTCCCCAATCAATTTTCGATGTGTAAATATTACACCTTGATATTTATAAATAGCCGTCCATATAGTTTTATAGTATTATAGCATCCAGTTTCTCCGTGTATATATACAAACATCGCAATCTTTTGTTATATGTCTACTACTGGCTGTTTAGTTCGTTCTTATACAAAAATAGGAAACTCTGTTTTGATTTATGATAAGTCAAACAGGCTGGAAAACAGAAGAGGATGACTGATAACGGAGAGAAGCCTATGTATATGAAGAGATAATGAAATTTGGACTTGCAATTTATAGTACGTCGCTTAAATTTTGAAGTTTCAGAACTGTTTGAAACTCTGTTGAGATCTAACTAAGGTGAGTGGGGAACCGCAATCGAGCTTCCCTTCTCTATTCTGTAGGAACCTGGAAAGGGCTCTGTGGATCCTATATATCCTGGAAGCAGCTTACATTGGAATTAGAACTAGAATGTTTAGTGCAATTAATTGCAAAATTTGATTCAAATCTTAATTTGAATTTGCTCAAATTATTGTAAAGTGTTCGCTTAAGCTTTGGTAGGATTCCGATTATAGGAGAGAGTAGGGTAAGTTGGCGCACACTTATTTACAAAAAACTATAATAGGCTCACGGAAATATTTCTATCTACTGAGTTCTTGCATATAATGACTGACTTTTGGCATCTTTTGATTAATTTTAGAGAAATATAATTCATTCGATGAATAACTCACATTTTACATTAACCTGAGTAAGCCAACATTTTAATAATATTTTCATATTCAGGCTCATGATTAGGAAAAAGATTATCGTAAATAAATGAGACTTTTATGCGAAAAGCGTTTGATTAATGAGCAATCCGCGGTTTCAAGTGATTTGGCGCTGACGCTAAATCGCGACCGCTTTTGTACAAAACAATATGGGAAAATTCAGTGCAAATTGACTAAAAATTAAAGTAAGTTCTTACAAGTGAGCTATGTAATTTAAGTTATGTAATTTAATTAATTAATAATATATTGCAATATCAGACGATAATAGTGGTAACTTATAATAGAAAGGTAACTTACAGTCTGTCAAGTTAAAGCGTGGGTAACTTTTTTGGTAAAATATTTTATTTAAACGCATGTTTCTACATGGAATTACATTTGTCAAGGTGTCGAGC
>NC_046658.1:70248080-70249773 GCF_010883055.1 Belonocnema kinseyi
AGGGAGCTCTTCTTAATATTTTGACACCAAAATCATGTCGATACACCTTACCGACTGCGAGTAAAGCCACCCACGCTTTAACTTGACAGACTGTATAATCTTCTTATGTGCTACAAAAGGTATTACATAATTTGGAATTGAAATTGGTATAGTGATCCCACAGAGGTTGTTATTAACCACAAATAGAATTTTTTTGGGCTAAACCTCAACGTGATTAATCGTATTTCAGGCTCATGTTTTATCAGATTGAATTTTAACTTGAGGTGAAGAATTAAAACTGCCAACACCGGTTAGCCAAACAATGAAGGATCTAAATGTTTAACTAGCTTAGGTAGTTAAAGCGATCAAGAGCTGAACTGATAAAGTGGTCAGTTGGTTAGACTTCTCAAGCATCCAAACTCACATAGATTCTAAAACTCTTTCAAATTTGTAGGAAAAACAAAAGTTGTACGCTAGAATTTTCTAGAATTTATCTCTTCAGTAAAAACGGAACCTTTTTCTTCAATTGGATTTTTTCTATTTTCTTTCGCTCATCATCTTGACCTGCTCTGTTATTTAAAAACTTTCGTGCCTACTTTTTCATATTTCCCAATTAGTAGAATATAATTTAAATAAGTGTATGATGTTTGTTTATTTATTATTTTGGCGCAGAATTGTAAAAAATGTGAAATGCCGTGATGATAGAATTGAACCTTTTACCGGAAATTGTGGCTTGTGTCACCAAATACGATTATGCGCTCCGCGTTTAAATAATCCCACTTCGCGTTAACCCAGGGTTGATTTTCTGTATTTCCGCTGCCTCTGCCCTCAGTTTAACTCAATTAACAACGTCACACGACACACCTCTCACCCTGATGTTTGACCCAAAACGGGGAGAATAGGCAAATTTCCCTGAAAAATCTCCAGCATTTGCACATGAATATTTGAACAAATATCCTTGTTTAAGAAAATTTATTCGATGATATATCTCGAATCTTTTCTATAATTATTGAGTTATTGAAATTTAAAAGACAGTTCTATGCACAAAATAAGAAGTTCTTATATCAAATTGTTTATATTTTGATAATGGTTTTTAAATCAATGATTTTTAAAATTGTTCTTAGTCCGAGATGTTAAAATCATATTAAACTTTACTTTTTCACTATTAAATTATGTAAAAAATTCTTTGCTCGTTTCTTATTATAAAAGATTTATCTTTTTCCATTTTACTTTTTCTTTCGATGTAAGTTTTTGTATCTGAATTATTGTGAAGTGGTCAATGCTCCGGATATTACATGGCGTTACCAATTAATGTAACGGACCTCCCACAACTTCCGTAACACTCCGTTTTATGGTTGCAAAGATCACTCAGGTGTGATCATAAAGGAGAGTCTCCTCTGGTCGTAAAGTTCGAAGATTGCTGTTCAAAAAGGTTGATAATATTGAACGTTTCCTACTTTATTGCAATTTAGACTTTAAAAAATTATAATTAACAAATCTATGATAATTGTTAAGGTATAGTGAATTGTATTTCACCCTTAGATTTCCATCCAGTGAAGAATTTAAGCATGTCTACTTTAGTAGAAAATAAGTACAAACTGTTTTTTAGGTCCGTTAAGGAATCTTCTTTAAAATATCTGGAAAGTTTCAGAGTATCCGCAAGTCAATCGATGTATAAAAAAAGATAAGAGCCAATGGCATAATGTGTGTTATA
>NC_046658.1:70249873-70253765 GCF_010883055.1 Belonocnema kinseyi
ATATGTATATTCGATGTGCCTTAAAAATTACGTTTGCGTTTTTATTTGTGATTTCTAGTCTTCATACGGTTTTTTCTTTCCACTTTTGCCTTATGTATTGATACGATCATGACATCGTTTCATCTATCAAAATTTCGTTATTTTAATCACAGGCCTCGAAGCCTCACTACAATTGAGACTAATATTTTATACATATATATTTTGCCAGAAAATAGTTTCAACGTATAATATATCCTTTCGACTACACCGTGGGTCCAAATCATCCGGGAATATTGTTTTAAAAAAGTAAACTATAAACTTGTTTCAGATGAAAATAACGCTTCGTAAACAAGTTTTATAAAATTCGTGAACATTTTCGCCTTCAGGTTCGTATTCTACGAATAAAAAAACATACTGAAATGTCCCATAAATTGATGGTAAACAAAATTTTGTTACTTGGTATAATATAGGTTGATAAATGTAACATTATTGGAAGTAATACTCTATACGTGTGTATACCTTCAATTAACAAATAATTAGGGTACATTAGGTTTATTAATGAAAAAAATTAGATGTGTCGCTATACGCATAAAAAAATGCAATAAATAATACAAGTGTCTCGTCCCGAAATTCGGGACGATTTTTTCGGGATGAATAATCCATCCCCTTTTCCCACAAAAATATTACAATCTGGAGTTCTTTCTGCTAGACTTTTACGCTCTGTTTGCCTAAAGAAATACATTTTTCGAAATTTCATGCGGCTAATGTTACTTTTAGTCGACTTTTTACAAAATATTATAGTCAATCCAAGGCCTGCTTGATTTGTATATAAGTTTAATATTTAACAAAGTTATGCCACTATTTTGCCATTATTTTTGCAAATTTGTGCCCCTACCAACAATATTATTTTTGATCTCTGAAGGCTCTGAAGTGAGTCCGAGGCATGTGATTACGTTTCTCTGGTAATTTACTGTCTTTTTGATTAGATTTTTTCCATTTTTAATAATGTTGTTATTGAATACTTAAAAAGAAAGAATTCTACTTTTTTATGAAAATAAAGCTTATTTAATGTCGTCTCTTGGGGTTTTACTTATTTGAAAAAGAAAAATCCACGCGTATCTTGATGTAAACAGGAGAATCATGAAAGGAAAACAAGCACGCCACTACTTGCATAATGGGGACACGAGTCTGTGATGCATTAGTCGGTATGCACCGCATTTGCTGTTTGCAATACTCCCAGCCCTGTATTTTCCTCGCCTGTGTCACTTAAACCCTTCAGGGAATGTTATACATACCAGGATATGAGCCATATCCATTTTACCAGGTTTTCGTGCACAATAACAAATATTTTTCTTAGAAACTTTGGGAATTTGTAGAACGAATAATAAGAGACACTCTTCTTTTTTTTTGCAAAATAAAAAAAAGGTATTTCCTATTTTGACGGCTAATAAAAAACTCATTATTATTGACAGTTAGTCTTGAAATGTATAATCTATAACAGAGAATTAATCATTACTCATCTTATAATAATGCATATTATAATATAAAAGTAAAAAATATACCCGCTGCGCGGGTACATTGTCGTTAGACGCGGCGCTTCGCGCCAAGTTTGAGCGCGCCTAGTGCGCGTGAATACGCCCTCGAGCTTCGCGTTCGTTTTCGTACGTTTAATCCGTACACAATTACATTTTTTCAAATATCGTAAATACTATAACTTAAATCGAAAACTGTGATTTAAACTTCTGAAGAACTACAGCCATAAATTATAACTGCAATTTTTTTCTATTTGTTTTTGAAGAAGGTTCTCAAAGCACTTACGGATATGATGATTACATTCTCATTACGAAACTCGCGCTTCGAGCTCGATAATTTGGGTCCAATTGAAAAACTTCGTCAGGGTAATTTGTAAATTCTGTTAAAATTAACTGGAAACAACGGTTTAAACTTATGGATCTTTTAAAAATCAAAATTGCATATTTTTGAAAATGATCCGACTTTTGGAACTTTTGTCTAATTAAGAAATTTCATGATAATTATAGAATTTAGAAATGTGATTAGGATAATTTGCAAGTGTTTTTTTCGCGTACCAGAAAATTGAACAAAAATGTCTAAAATTCACAAAAAAATGTTATTCAAATTGTGAAAAAGCTCTAACTTGAACTTTTGTCTAATCGACAATATTAACTCAGTTTCTAAATATATTTGATATCTAGTGAAAAATTTAAATGAAATTTCCTAATCTTTCAGAAAAATATTTTTTTTCTATTTTGCGGAACATTTTCAAAATTTTCAAAAGTATATAATTTTTCAACATGAGAATTAGTAGGCGAGAAATGGTATGAGATGCAGACGGAATATTAGAGGCTTTCAGAGACTATTTTAGAAGACAATTCGGAGATGAAGCTATAGGACACCACACTGCGATGTTGAACACGATGCGATGGAAAACTCAATTGAGTAAGTCTGTGTCACTGAGGTTAGGGATATAATTAAGAACTTGAAAAACGGTAAAGCTGCCGGGGTAGACGGTATTAACGCTGAAATGCTTAAACACGGTGGCGCGTGCATACCACATAAACTGTGCGAATTGATAAATTTATGTTTCGAGATGCGAGACGTCCCAGACGATTGGAAAGAACCGATTATCGTAACAATATACAAGAGAAAGGGTGATAAAAGCGAGTGCAATAATTACAGAGGGATAAGTAAAATATATTCAAAAATACTTATTCGTAGGGTAATGAAAATAACAGAAGCAAAGATTTGGGAAGTCTAAAGTGGGTTTATGCCAGGAAGCTCATGTACGGATCAAATATTTAGCTTAAGGCAAATAACAGAAAAAAGTTCGAGAGTAGGAAAAAAAGTTTTCTGTGCATTTGTTGACCCAGAAAAAGCTTTTGACAAGGTAGGTAGAAGTAAACTTTGGGAAGTCTTGAAAGAGTATGGAGTCAATGGATGGATCCTACAAGCTATAAAAACAATATATACAGGTAGCAAAGCGAGTGTAAGAGTGAATGGGAAACTGAGTGACTGTTTCGATATTATTCAAGGAGTTAGACAAGGATGCGTTATGTCTTCATGGTTATTTATATTATTTATGGACAAGTGTGTAAGAATGGTTCTCTTCGACGAAGAGGGTGTGGAACTCGAAACAGTAAGGTTACGTGGGTTAGCGTTCGCAGATGATAAGGTTCTTATGGCAGAGTCTATCGAAGACTTACAAAGAATGTTGAATAAACTAGATGCAAGCATGAAGAGCATGGGCCTCAAAATCAACGCAAATAAAACAAAAACTATGGTGTTCGAAGGAAAGAGTGAGAAAACACTATACAATATTTTATTAAATATAAACGGGAAGATAGATGAGAAATTAGATTGACAAATAAATGAAGGTAAGAAGGCAATTGACATGAGATTCATCCGCATAATATGCGGGAAAACCCTGATGGACAAAGTAAGTAACGAGATATTTCTAAAAGGATGTGGTGCGGAAGAGACCCTAGTAGACACATGGAAAAGACATCGGTTAAGATGGTTCGGACATGTTGAGAGAATGCCAAATGAACGACTAACGAAACAAGTGTATCAAGGTAAAGTAAATGGCAGCGTGCCCAGAGGTAGACCGCGAAAAGAATGGTTAGAATGTGTGAATGAGACCATACTTAGAAGAGACATAAGAAGTAACAGAAACACGAGAGCCTGCATGAAAAAATGCATGGACATAAAAGAAGCTAGAGAAGTATGTCAGGATAGGAAAGCATGGCGGCAAATAGTTAATAAAAAGAGTGTCAGTAGAGTGAATGACGCCTGTAACAAAAGACCTTGGCCACTAATGGACCCAAGTGGGGAACCTTACATAACGACTTCGTGAGGTTCTTCGCTTGGGGTGATTGCTAGAGAGATTGATCAGCAA
>NC_046658.1:70253865-70258336 GCF_010883055.1 Belonocnema kinseyi
ACTAACGGTCAGAAATTTGGGTTCACTTAGAGAAATCGTTTTTTTTTTTATTTATCGCTTCAATTATACCGTTTAAAATGAGCCCAGGTTGAAGCCAACTTGTCTAGTTTTTAAGCAGATATTGTAAAAATAGTGTGAATTTCAATGTTTTCTTAAATTTTTAATAACTTCCGAAATAGTCAACGTTTTTCAATGTTCTTGGACTTATTTTGAAGCTTTTTTCATCGTATCACAACAGCTTAGAGTACTAATCGTAAAAAATGTTTATTCGAATTGCAAGTACTTGAATTTGTAACAAAAAAGTTGGAAAAATTGAAATATTATTTTTAGTAACAAAAATATTTTTGTAAAACATATGAAATATATAATCATGAATTTTCTATGTAATTTCCTCAAAAGATATATTTATTAAATTTTATTCTGATTTGCCTACAGATAAGATGTTTTCAAATTTATCCAACTTTTTTATTTCAACTTCAAGTTCTTGCAATTTGAAAAGAAATTTTTTACGATTCATACTCGTAAGCTGTTGTGATACGGTGAAAAAAGCTTCAAAATGAGCCCAAGAACATTGAAAAACGTTGACTATTTCGGAAGTTACTGAAAACTTAAGAAAACATTGAAATTTACACTATTTTTGCAATATCTACTTAAAAACTAGTCAAATAGGTTTCATCCTGGGCTTATTTTAGACAGAATTTTGAAATAAACGATTTTTCTAAGTGAACCCAAACTTTTGACCGGTAGTGTATATTGAACTAATCCATCCATTTATGATTTATATAGGAAGCGAAATTCTTCGAACACACATGTCACACCTGCGAGAGATATCAAAAAGGTTTTTCTTATCGATTGTGAACTAAGAAGCCGACAGTCGATAAAGTCCGTTTATTGGCAGCTGTGAGGATGACAATGGAACGAACTTACAAACTCGTCGAGAGTCTGTAGCTTACTTAGTGCGAAAGTAATTTTACAATAATTGAAGATTCCTCTAGAAGTAACGTCAAGTTTGATTTTCTTCGAACTACTCGAAGTTTCAAAACGCTCGCCGCCTCACTCGTACTTCAGTTTTTCCGTTTACGGTTCCTAGATCTCCTTTCCACTGCAACCGGTCCTTCTTGTAATTCACTCCCAATAAAAAGGTTTTAAACGAGGAAATTATCCACAATAAAGTGCGAAAAATATCAAATTTGTAAATGGAAGTAAGAAGAAACTCTGTAAAATTAATAATAATGTTTCTTATTCTGGGTAGTTTGAATAAAAGTGAATAAATTTCTCCATGAATTTTAAGCAAGTATAAGATAACTTTTTTATGCAAAATCAGTATTAAAAGTCGAATCAATCTCAGAATCTCTCATAATAAAACTCGCAATTTAATTGCTTACAATTTTATTTCTTATTGGGCGAAAATTTCTGAGGTTAAACCATTTTTTTTAAGTTCTTCATAAACTCGTTTTACCTTGCGCGACTAAATTACAATTTTTACATTCTCATAATTCATGATTGAGAAAGCATTAGAATCGTCGGAAATTTAACATCACACCTTTTCAACGGATCTCCACGTTTCGAGACTCTCTGAATCCGAAAATCAGTTTTTCACGATGGCGTCTGTCCGTCCATCCGTCCGGCCGTCCGTCCGTAAACACGATAACTCTCGAAAAAATTAACGAATCAAATTTATCTTTGGCACACTTTTTTTAGGTCCTAAAATAAAGGACGAGTTCGTGAACCAGCCATTTTTGATAAAAATTCAAAAAGTGAGCGCATTTTGAAAATTTTTGAGACTTTTTTCTGAATTTGAAAATTTCATGTACGGACATTTATAGTATTAAAAAGAACAATTTATCCTAATGACGAAAAACGCACGATATGAAAAATAAGTCAAGAGAAGAAAAACATTTATTTTTAAAAACTCTAAAAGATTATCATAACAAATTTTTGGATTTTCTTCAAAAATCGAAAATTTAAATTTTGATTGCACAAAAAATAATGGAAAATAAAAAATTCCATTTTGTGGACAAACTGTGTAGGATACGAAAAAAAATGAATTAACAAAACTGGTTATCCCAAAAAAGATCTACAACTTCGTTAAGAATCACATCTTGATAGGACGCCTATTTTTTGTTTTATTCGTGAAAAATAACGTTGAAAAAAGTAAAATAAAAAAAAATGTGTGGAAAAACGACGAAAGTTACGGGGAAAAAATCCAACAAAACCTGTTTACAAATGTCTGTCGGAAATCGAGCGCGCAGCGCTAGTGTCACGATGAGAATGTGTACCTCAAAGCCTACAGAGCTTTGAGAAACTTAATCTTTGACTACACTTAATTAAGTAGACATTTCAGAATATGAAGACGCATATAAATACTCCCATCTAAAAGAGATCTTTTTGATAAAGTTTTTTTCAAGCATTCCAAATGCAAAGAATAAATATCCGAGCGCGAAGTGCGAGGTGTGATTATGTTCGAGCGCGAAGCGCGAGATTCAACCGTCGGGCGCCCTAGGCACGCTCAAACTTGCTAAGAAGCTAAATGGATTCAAGATTTCCAAATTATAATTCGTTTCAAATTAAAATGCATTGGTAATAAAAAATACTATTCTTTACCTCGATTGCGCCCAACTATACAAATTTTTCAGAGTATGCAATTAAATTGGAAAAATTTTAATCAAACTTTTAACTCTCGAAACTTAAACTTTTTTACAGTATTCAATTTTTTTAAATTTAACTGAGATTCTCTAGATCTGATATTTAAAAAGTTGAAAATATGATCTTTAAATTATAAACCTTTGAAATTGGATATTTTTGCATTTCGGATGTTTAAATCGTTTGATCTTAATTGGAAATCTCGTCAGTATTACCGATTTTAAATTTAAAAGCATACTCATTTTGAGAAAATGAATGCTTTTAAATATAGAATGATTCCGAATTAAAACATCTGAATATCAATATTTTTTCATGGGGTAGTTATACTTATTCAAGGAATTTCAAATATAACCTATTTTCATTTTCTAAATTGAAAACTTGCCCTTAAAATATGTTTAAATCCGCGTCGTTTTGCAAAATATGATATTTTTTGACGTTTTGTGCAAAATATTCAAGATTTTGAATATTTTTAAGAAACATTGTATCATATTAATTTGACCTGGAAGAATCTCGGGAATAATCATATAAATCGAAGATTTCTATCCACAAAACCAAGTTATTTAATAAAAAAAAACTTATGACACAAACAGTAAAATGAAAACTCAGCACTAATTTATATACAATAAGCATGCTTAATGAAGCTTAAATGGTCACTTTCAGTGGATTTTGTAATCTCTAATGATCAAAGTCGTAATTCAGACAAATAAATTATTTCTTTTTATCGAATGAAAATCCCTGAAATTAATCAAGTTTCTTAGCAGATGTCGGTAGAGGTTATTTAAGATCACTTTTTTTTAAACTCGATATAATCAGACTTTCTTGACTCTGCATTGGTAACATATTTTTCTTTCGTACTTTCTGTCAGCCTGAAGTCATTAATCTGATGTTTTTACTCTGAAAATATGTCACAGGAAAAAGGAAGCTTCGTAAGAGATACTCATTGTTTAGCCTGTAGACGAAAATACATATATTCCAGAGTTTTTTTGATGCAAGGAAAATGTGTCTTCTTTTGCAAAGTCGGTTGGGCTTAACGACAGTATTGGTTAAACCTTAAAATGTACCTAGTACATTAGCGGTAAATGCGCAACAGCGTGGAGTTCTCTCATAGAATATTGATCATCGATACACTGTCACGAGTCTGAATTATGCGACTTAAACGGCTGTGTCCTTGAAATGAAATTTGTTTTATCAAAAATATACGATTTTCCATCGACGGAATGTATGCAGGAAGCGTCAATCATACAATTTTTCCCGTTCAGAACATTAATTCTCCGCTAAAAAATAAATTCCAGTATCGATGAATATTGAACATTGAGTCGCGACAAGAAATTATCTCCCGTCAAAGACACGATACGATTCAGCATAAAGCGTTTAAAACAGTTTTTAATCACCGATTTATGAATGATATTTTTAAATTTGATCTCTTTAAAATTATAAATTTTTCAATTTAGAAGGCCTTTTTGGGATTCAGTATCTTAAAAAGACACTTGAAATCATAATACTTTTATGTTTAACTTTTCAACTTTACAAAATTAAAATTTTCACATTCTCATTCATGAGAGTAATGTAATCGTCAAAATTTTCTATCTCTGGTTTTTAACGGATCTTTACGTTTCGGCCTTTGATAAACTTCTTAAGATTCCCAAAATGAAGGCTAAGTTCGTTAAGCAGATATTTTCAACCAAAATTAAAAAATGCAGAGCATTTTCACAATTTTTTTCAAATTTGAGACATTTTGTCAGAAGACGGACAAATTATCCAAGTAAAATTTTCAATTTCGATAAAAAATAGAAAAGTTATATTATTATTATTATTATAATAATATTAT
>NC_046658.1:70258436-70267735 GCF_010883055.1 Belonocnema kinseyi
TAAACTTTCGATTATATAAGAGTAGAAATAAATTTGTTATTTAAATTGATTTAAGTTGATTTTTTAAATTCTATTCATTTTATTTCAAAACTTATGTAACAATGGGCTCTGAGTTTTGTTCTAGAGTGGGAGAAGATTCATTGGCTTGGCAAGCGGAAATTCATTGTAGACCGGAAATATACGAAAGGGAGACTCGATTAATTAAGATTGAAACTTTTCTGAATGCCATGCACGCGAAGGAAATGAGCCGATCAAAAGCAATGGCAATGCTACGAGGTTTTATTAAATCTAATTGTAAAATACTATCACGTATTTAAAACTGAAATTAGAAGGATTGCAGTCAATAGTCGAAAGTAAGGAAGAAGCTTCTGAAAAAGTATTGTCATATAATTATTGTATATACTTTGCAGTTTGAAATTTAAATTTATTTGATTCAAAATTAAACCTTCGAAATTTCAATGGTGTGTGGGTCATACGATTTTATTTTGCTAAAGTCGTTTGCGAACTATTAAATAAAACAGTTGATACTTAACTATAATAAAAATCAATGTATTTGGAACTTATTTATCATGTCAATTTATGAAATGACTTTATTTTTATTTCGAAATTTGAATTTTCACATTTTTCATATAGCCTTGGAAAAAATAACTTTAATATAAAATAATAGGCGGAAATTATAGTTTGAAAATGACTAAAATATAACCATTTTTCAACGGTTTTGAAGCGTTACCCACGATACGAATATCTATTCTTTCACCCAAAATTATTTCAAACCAAAAAATTGTTTGTAACAGAATTTTACTCATTATTTTTTTGTCTCACTTATAAGTCGCAAAAGCCTTTACATCGTCTAGAACTAAAATAGCAAATGGAATCTAGACTTGCGTATGATTTCTCTTAATCTCTCAATAATTGATCAGTTTTTTAAATCGCGTGAAATATGGCAGCTTAACCTCAAAACAGACGATCTCATCCAAAAAGAGCTAAACCGATTCAATAAGACATTGTAGCACATTTCGCATTCAAAGCTATTCGAGAAACTGACCGCTTAATTTTTTAAATTAAAACTCACGCCATAAGGTTCATTTTTTAGAAGACTTTTTAGAATTTGATCCGTTCCTACATTTTTGCTGTTAAAATATATTAAATTTTATTTTGAAATTCGTCCTTATTATTCCTTATTATAGCTAAACATTTAGCTGAAAACGAACGAAGGAATTTAGAAAGATCCCTGGATCAGCGAAAATGAATATCCTTGACCATTTTCCATATACCAGGGATATCGTATAGTCAAACCCCTAATAAGTATAGCTATAATAGGGATATTAAGAATAGGTGTTTGAAGCAATTATCGGAAGAGCGCCGGTGCATTATGGGAGCAGCGAAATAAAATGGCGACGGTCTAATCGGGAGCAGTGACAGTGCAGATTTACTTTGGATAATTAAACGCTTTTTACCACTTAAAATGTGCGCGAATGTTAATATTAAATAGAGTTTATGATGCGGTAATAATAATTTAGAATTGTTTCGAGTGTAGGCGATAACTATATTGAAATATCAAGAAACGCGATAAAAACAACAAACTTGACCTCCAAATGCATTACACGGATTTCAGGGAAATTCATTTTCGCGATACCAGACGAAAGATTGGCTACTGTAAGTTAATATATTTCTATAACAACTACATTTTTTTCTAATCTGAAGATAATACAATTATACATAATCTGTCGAAAATAATAAACTCTCCAACTTAGCAATTTTGTCCAAATTACTGATTTACGAGAACAATTTACATAAAGTAACTAAATGTTTAACTCTTCTAACTAAACGTTTTACCTAATCCAAGCGTACACTTTCTTTGAGTTTAATATATTCTCGATTCACTCGTTCGCCCCAAGAATTTTTTTCCGTGTATAGTATGTAAATCACATCTTCAGTTTAACTCTTTGAAAAATTCGCATCGGTCCCAAGCCTTTTTCTAGCGAAATATTGATTTTCAAAATAGCCCGAATGATTTATATTTAGAGATTTGGTTAAACGAGGTAAATACTGATTTAAGTAGATTCTAACATCCTACATGTGTAATTTCGTAATGGCGTTTCGACAGTGTACTCGAAGTGAGAGGCACACGCGAATGAGCACGATGGTGAGCTCGCGTCAACCAGCAGTGGGACTCCGATGCCTGCTGAAGCTGATGGAACTGATGAGATTATTTCGTGTGATGAAATGAGTGACTATATCTCGTGAAGTAGTATCGCGAAGTTATTGGAATAATGTATATACAAAATAGCAGCGAATGTCAATTAATTTTAATCAAAAATGTTATATTACGTTTTAAAATAAATTATTGACTGTCAGATTTCTCGTTAACATTTAATTTAAATTTAAATTTCTTTTGAATGGGTGGCGGTGTCGTAGCTACCAATAGACTCTATGATTCGACAAAGAAAACAAAGAAGTATTGGATAGAGAAAGAGTACAATCGGATCGTCTCTGTCTATCTCACATGGTAGAAAGAGAGTTTTGATCGACTTCAGGCCTCGGAGTACCATTGTAGTGTTTTATAATGTCAAACTGTCAAGTCTTGGCGTGAGAATAGTGAAAACTGTGTTTTTAAATTAAAATGGAATGATCCATGTGCTTCAGATATTTTTTTAGTAATTGGTACTGTAAGGAGATTCTTTCCCGCTGAAATATCGGGATTTAAGACTGAAAACAAAAGATCCAACGTCAGCAGGAAACTGGTAAGCTACCTTGACAAGGCTCTACCTTGAGGGTAGAAGATTTAAAAATTAAATTCCACGTTGATAGGGCACTGGTAGGAGTTCTTGTTTGTGGAACAATAACCTACCCCAACTCCGAAAACGCTATGTATAAAACACTCTGAGTTCCTGAGATTTTTCGTAATGTCGAGGAATTGCATATTTTAATATTTATGCTTTCCTTCATACCATAATGCAAACAGAATTTAAAATGGAAACAAACAGGAGAATTTTCTGGCATCTTTTCTAAAATAATATGAATGTAGAGATTCTAGAATGAATACAAAGGAAGATGGAAAAATATTAACAGATTGACCTAAATTGTACTAAAGCATACTATATACAGCTCCTGAACAGCTTCCCAGCAATTCCCTACGGATTGGGTTGTCCATCGCTAGGCGACGCCAACGGTCGATGGTGTAACCAGTTTACGATCGAAAGAAAAAAAATTGTATTGTATCCATACGTACGAGGAAATTCTATATTTGTGGGAGCGTTGTTTTAAATTAAATTGCTGTAAATACACTATTGGAAATATTGATTACAGATAAAAAGAAAAATTATATGCATTTCTTTGAGGTTGATGTTTAAATAAGGGCGGAAAATAGTCATCGTTCTTCTATGCCATTTTTAACAATGGAAGAGAAACCCTCTCGCTGTAAAGAGGGAAATTTTATATGAAAGTAAATACTTCCTTTTAAAAGTACAAGTTGAACATATGTGACAAAATCCAGCGTCCAATAAATGGAAATGTGGGAAAAGAAATGTCCACTTTGAACCACTTATTTTTCTCTCTTGGGAATAATTAAAGACGAAAGAAGTCGGATAAAGTTACGTTTCTGACATAAATTTCCAAGAGAGTGAGATTATAATTTATTATTCAAATATATAAAGAATTTTAAACTCTAAATAAAGAATGTAGTTTTTCTTTTTTCTATCAAAGAAATTTGATGCCTAACATTAATAATTCGACTGATTTTTTAAGTTTGATTCTAATTTCACTTTTTTTTTAATATTGGTGTATAATTTTGGACGTCTTGAGATGAAATGCGTAAAACTGACATTATTTTAAAATTTGAGAGTACTTACTAGGAAAGCTTGAAAATATCAGGGAATTTGTGTTCCTTGTAAAAACCTAGAGAAATACCACCAGGAATTTTTTGTTGTTGTCAAAAAACATAGAAACGAAGTGTCTAGACACACGAATTTCTCTTAACTTATACACGGTCGTATACGAAACATAATTTCTTACTAAACCTTCTTATCTTATCAAAAGACATAAAAAAAGATTATCAGAAAATAATATATACTTCTAAACATAAAATATCTCCGGCTCATTAGTATATTGTCACATAATATATAACAATAAAAATAATATAAATGTAAAATATATTAAAATAGATTTGAGTCACATATTTGAATAATAATAATTACAAAATAATTGAAGAATTATAAAAATTCAAATTTAGAAGCTGTATAATTTAAGAGAAGTACTTGAAGTACTTGCTTCGCTTTTTTCAATAAGATACCTAATATGTTACAGAATTGATTAAATTGATGATTATTAACAAACAAACAAATGAATTTTGCGAGCTCTGAACAATGTTTAAAAAATGTGGGGAATATAAATAAGCTGCCTCATCGAAGAAAGAAATATTTGCACCTAAATCTGTAAAAGGTACATTAAAGAAAATTTCGTGATCCACCCTAATCTGAATATCACGCATGCTATATAAACTCATAATCGGGCGTTTACGAGAACTGAAGCGTTTCGAACGAAATAGCTGCCAAACGAAATTGGCAAAATTGGGCTGAGAACGACAGCATGTACTTGTTACTTATATATGGTTTTTTTTCTTGTGGACACGTTGAGTTGCAATCAATGGGGAAAATATCATTTTCATTGTTATGAAAAGAGCAATAACCGGCTGGGATATTACACAAGATCGGGCTGTTCTGACATTTGCAAACATACCTTGAGAATGTAACATCGTCTACTCGCGATGACAAACATTTACTTTAAAGATTGTGTTCTGCTTTTTCCACTTTTCTCGGAAATCTCTCGATCATCATCGATCGAGCTGTGTACATTCAATTTAGGGTTTCTTTCGCGATGAAAAATGTAAATAGTAAATCATACATAAATCTGCACATTTCTGATCTGGCTAACCTTGAATCATTGATGATGACGACTGACAAGCGTGACCGAAATACAATCATCGATTTGCAATACGTCCGAGGGATTATTATCTAAAGTCTAGACTCGTCGAAATCTAGAATTTTAATCAGTGTTCATTATGGAGTTGCCGTCGTATCAGGGCTAAAAATGCTAGTAATTAATCTGCTTCTGCCTTAAATGTTTTCCCCAGATTTATAATCCTTAAGTTCTAAAGAAGGAGAAATTTCAGTAAATAATACAGGTTGTATTCTAACTGAGAAAACTGGGAAATAGTCAAGATTTAAAAAAAAACTAGGAAAAATTTAGATTTTTAAAAAGCTTGTTAAATAATCTAGAAAATGTAAATCAAAGTTTTTTAATTTCGCAAGATTACCAAAATCTAGGAAAATTCCTTTAAGTTTAGGAAACATTTAGAAGTTCTAAAGATGTTTGAAAATAATTTAAAGTTAAAAAGTGTTTAAAAAATCTAAAACCAAATGTAGATTATTGAAGATTTTGAACAAAAAGTTTTAAAACTTCTGAAGGATTCTGAAAAGTTCCAAGAGAAAAAAAACTTAATCAAAAAACTTTTTTTGTAAATAAAACATCAAACTGGAACTTTGGAAAATGCATCAAAAGACCATAAACTATGATTATGTACTTCATTTTAGTAGAAATTTCGCCAAAAATTATTTTCAAAGAAATTAAAACTGGGACCATTTATGACATATTTTCTTTGTAACCTTGCAATTTTTTGAACCTAAGAAATTTTTGTGTGTGTAAAATATCATGATGAGATTGAAGTTGGTAACGTTTATGATACACGAAAATGAAAAAAATTGTCCTTTGTCGAAAACATACAAGATACTAAGTTTTCCTGCGGACAATAGTAATAGTTGTATATAACCCAATTACTGAATCACCATAGTTTCAATCCCACAATACATATAGAACTCACCCCCTATCATCCCTTAGAACTAAAAAAATGCACTAAATTTACTCTAAATCGTGAGGTGAAAATTGTACAGCTGATAATAATAAGTCTTCTCAATGCTAAAAGACACCCCAAAAGATTTGATCCGTCCAGCTCATTTGGAACTCACCCTATATCATTCCTTAGAACTAAACCATTCAGTAAATTTACCCTAATCCGTGGGGTCGAAATTAAGAAAACTTATTTTCAGCAATAAAATGTGGACCCCACGAATTAAGGTGAATTTACTGAGTTTCTTAGTTCTGAGGGGATGATATAGGTTAAGTTCGAAATAAGCGGGAGGGGTGAATGTTTTTACGGTGTCTTTTAGCATTCAGAAGACTTGTTATCAGAAAAAAAATGTTGACTCCACGAATTAGAGTCAATTTAGTGCATTTTTTAGTTCTAAGGGATGTTATAGGGTGAGTTCTAAATGAGCTGGAGGGATGAAAGTTTTTGGAGTGTCTTTTAACATTGAGAAATAAAATTTTGACCTCGCGAAATAAGGTAAAATCTTCAATTTTTTAGTTCTGAGAGATGATGTAGGCTGATATCCAAATGAGCTGGAGGGATGAAAGTTCCTAGTGTGTCTTTTGGCCTTGAGAAGACTTATTCTCAGCAATATAATTTTGAGCCCGCGAATTAGGGTAAATTTGGTGCATTTTTTAGTTCTAAAGGATGATACAGGGTGAGTTGCATATGCGAAGGGGAAGGGTGGTGAAACTTTCGTAAGGCAGATATTGGGTTTTATACAACTATTTTCTTGTATAAAATGTTGGATCTTGCATATTTTAGACAAAAAAAATGTTGTCCTTTCTGTTTATCGAAACTTCGCAAACTTGAATTTCGTAGGATATTTCGAAATCCTGACACATCGGAAAAATTAGGACTACGAATTCATCTTTGGTTCCAAGAAAATGTTAATTTTTGTTGGCCTGTATTACTAAAAAAGTAGTACCAAAAACCAGTATAAAATTATTTATTATAATACTAAGTGATTTTTGCATTAAGTAGGTAATAAACACATACGATTATAATTAAACTGTCGTAAGAAAATATTAAAACTCTTTTTTGTAATTAAAAACGATATCATATTTCATAAAATTACGCACAGGAAATCCTTATACAGGGTTTCCATAAAGTTTGGAAACACCTAAATAACTGTCCAGATGAAATATTATTAAAGTGACCTTCAATTAGGCCTTGAGCATGACCTTCTAGGTCATTTCAAGGTCACCTTTGTGTTTTAAATGGGAACCCCTATTTTTGGTATCGGCAATCGTGATAGTGGGAAATATCACGTTTAAATATGTACTCAGGTCATAGGTCAAGTGTGATTTTACAGGTCTGCTGAAGGTCATTCAAACACCTATATCCTATGGCCTAAGTACATATTTAAACGTAAAATTTACCACTCTTTCGATTTCCGGTGTCAAAAATAAGAGTTCCTATTTAAAACACAAAATTGACACTGATCAAGGTCAACTTGAATGTCACCATTGGATTTCTCGTTGAAATTTGCTCCAAAAATGACCTTGGCACATTTGAGGCTTGATATTTATAATAGGAAATAACCGGAAATTTGTTTGGTAAAAAATAAGTTTACACTTTGAAATATTCTCTGGATAATTTTTGGAACTGCATGAATATTATTTGTTTGAATCTTTGAAAGAATTCTCTGTTTTATTCTAGTTAATGTAATGCTTTTATGCGAAACTTCAGAAGAGCTTGACAGTTGCAGAATAGCCTTCTGCTTTATTTAATTCTGATATACATATCTAGAATTGGATTTCATGGCTCGAAATCAAGCATAATTATTGTCTGGGGAAGCTTCAAACGCGACACACGCATAATAGGGAATTGACAGAAATCTAATAACGGAAAATTGCGTAGGAAACAATAATGCAAACGCCATAATCAATTATGCAAAGTACAAATTGTTTACCGAGCTATCGTTCAAATTATTTCATTTGAATTTAATTGCGTTGAGATAAGAATAATAATATTTCAGCGATTTTATTTCTGTTAAATACTAAATCAATTATAAAAGGAAATAATTTATTATGTCTACATCTCCTTTTTCTGTAAAGATATAATTTTTAAATGCTAAATTCTCTTTAATTAGAACCGGATATATGAAAATTTCTCAAAAATTGTCTGAACCAAAATCTAGATCCGGTCCAATTGGTCGCATGGAACTGTTTTGCAGCGACTGGCTCGCTTATTTTTGGATGTGGGTACTATTAAAGGTGTAATTAATAACTCATAAGCTAAAACAATACTAATTTCAAATTCTAAATTTTTGACTGACACATCTCAGTGGGCAAAATGTATAAAAAAAAACGTTTTTGAACACTCCTAAACATCCCACGTCAAGCCAAATAGCGTTCTAAAAACGTCCAATATCTCAAATATTTCCTAGACATTTCTGAGACATTGCAAGTTTTTATAATGTAATTTGGCCTGACATCAGAGGATTTTTATAACTTTCTAGTGCCATCTTTTGACATTTACATCCTAGAAACATTTCTAGGACCTTCTAATTATATTTTTTATTACAGTGAAACTCTACTATAGCGCCGATTTTGCGGCTGACGTTACGTGGGAACTAACTCATTATAGTCCGCTACGCTTTTGTTTGTTCACGCTTGGGTGAACACCACTGACCCCGCACACCCCGCGCAGCCCCTGTTACACGTACCTGCGGTGCAATGTCGATTCTCGGAAGGGCTATAGAAGGGTGGGCTCTTGAAGGGTTTCACTGTACTTTTAAAGCTATTGAAAAAAGTTTTTTTGTCAGCACCGTCTTTTTTGCTGTTGTTGAAAAAACAAAAGTTGTGCTGGGTAACACAAAAGACATATCAAAGTACGTGTCGTAAGACAAAATTTTACATTATGAACCATTTCCAAACATAAACACTTTCAAACACTTTTTTGTTAACTTTTGCAAAATTATCTTTTAAAAACTGCACTTTATATTCACCCCCAAATATTTCTAGCACAAACATTAGTATACACTAAAGTTTGTTTTCCCTCGAGAAATGCAAAAACCCAACTGGCGACGCGCGCGTACTAGACGATTGGAGGTTTATGTGTAGGCCGCGGGGTGCGCTATAATCTATATCAATGGCTCAACCTATCATTTGGCGTCACTGGTATATTCAGTTACGCATTTTAGTTGAGTCACTTACTGGTTCACCCAGTTAAAGTGGGAAAGCCACTAACAATTTCACTGTTTCAGTTTGAGTGATAAGATATAAGTCTAGCACACTTTAGCACTTTCTGGTCCTAGAATCTAGATTCTAGAATGAAGTGACATGGAGATGCAAAATAAAACTAAAAAGTTTTGGATTTGAAGGTTTGTTGACTTTTGATGGCATCTCGGTTTTTTTATATTCGATGTTTC
>NC_046658.1:70267745-70273840 GCF_010883055.1 Belonocnema kinseyi
ACATACTTTTTTAAAGAAAGATTAGGACAGAATTATCTTATTATTATTATTATTATTATTATTATTATTATTATTATTATTTATTATTCTTATCGTACCTTTAAGCCGAATCCCTTTCGGGGCAAGCGTAACTCATTCGGCTTTTATACATACTACCGGGGATCAAGGGATTTATATGGTAAGCGTAAGTAAGGGATGTGTAGGAGATTAAATAGATTTTGCATCAACTTAGAAGTCGCGTGTTGGTTATGCAAATAACATACTTGTCCTACAGCACCGCACCACTCTGACAAAGGTCGCTGATCAATCTCTCTAGCAAGCACCCCAGGTGAAGAACTTCACTAAGCTATGGTTCCTCATGGATAAACAGAATAAAATATGACAAAATCAAATAAAAATGTATATAACTATTTTGTAAAGAAAATGTGATAAATATTGGGATGGAGAAGTTTTGAACCTCGGATAGAATATTGGGAAAAAAGTAAAAGGGGCGAGGGTCTGTCTGGCAACCTACAATTGGCAAAAATAGGATAACAAATAAGTTCTACTAAACAAGAATTCAAAGAGATCGAATGAAATAGAACTCAAATTTTATTAATTTCTAGTTTAGTACATCTTTACATTTTCTTTCTCTTCCGTCCATTCCTATACATAAGTTTTGTTCGAATAAATTACAATTTGGTATATAATACCTGCCTAGATATAATGTAGGATCTGGGGCATATTTAACCTGTGTCTATGGTTGTAATCGATTACAGGCGCATTACTCACGTGTAATATCTCGTAAGTACATAGAAGGTGAGAGAATGGTGCGCCGGGTCGAATAGATGCAATTTCATTACAGACACGGGCGTAATTGGTCGCGTAAGTTTTGTCCTCATTTTCGTAGCTATGAAATCTAATCACGGTATATCAACAAAAGCGTTTTCAATGAAATCGTGGCGAAAACACTGTTAAGCAAATTTACCCAGAGAATTATAATAAAGGGTTGATACTACAACCAATACCGTGGATATTAGACGATAAACAAAATTAATCTGATATTAATCGCTTCATCAAACGTGCGAATCCTAAGGGAATATCAAATTACAAACTCTTAATCTTCTATATTTTATATATGGCCGTGGCCACGTGTACTGAAAATTCGATACAAATAGTCTGATTTTTTCGACACGAACAGGGGGAGCTGGAAAAGGGGCTACTTGTAATGTAATGTAATGTATGTATGGAATCTATATTGTTATCTGTAGTATGAAAATTTTATTCAGTATCAAAATGAAATTTATTTTAATTTATGATTTTCTGGTTTTCTAGTTCCTAGCTATCGTAAAGCATCACATTAAATCAGAAGGTATAAGGATATGCAAAAAAAAAATGATCCAAGAATGCAAGAGTATTTTTTTTGTATTGATATAGATTTTTGTTTATCAATTGAGTACCATCGCAGTAAAAAAAACTTCAGATTTAGAGCACTTGAGACCTGATTAAAAAAACGTTGATACTTAACTATAATAATGTACTTTGTTATTCGGACTTATTTATTACATACATTTATTAAATAACTTTATTTTTATTTTGAGATTTGATTTTCAGAATGTAAATGTATAGAATAATGTCAAATTAAAAATGTGCATTATTGGGATCCGCTGCGCTGCAATAGCCATATATTTTTTTATGCGGCCAAAATGTGAACTCGCGAAACCAGGTAGGATTTTTAGGATTCCATTTAATTTGTGCTTAAAAAGAATTTTTTTATTATTTTGGATAGTTTAAAATGATAAGTAGATGAAAATAATGAAGATTTATCGGAAACTAAGTGTGACATGTATTTTTCATCGTATACAGTGAAAAACACGTTTTATGTTAAAACTCTGTTTTTGGCAAAAAAAACTAATTATTTTAGTATGTTATATGTGTTTCAACACATTTTAAGCTTCAATTAACTTACCTTAACATCAAATTGAACCAACATTTTTTCGTATTGATTTATACATTGCATATTTACTATATGCCTATAATTTATACCATATGTTCATACTATATGTCTATAATTCATATTTTTTGCATATTTTAAACCAGATGAAAATTCGATATGCAACACGTAGTTTCCAATAAATATTTATTTTTTATATTTACTTTTTTTAAACTAGTAAAAACAATGGCAAAACGTTTTTTAATCCCAATTAAAAATGAAAATTAAAAATTCTACCTGGTTTCACGAGTTCGCGACACTGGCGCACCCAAGACTTTAGATCCCAATAGAATAGAGAAAAATTTAAATTCTACATTTTAAAATTGAATTGAATCGAATCTGACGTATTCCACAGTGTTTAAACTTTTATTTAGTATTTGGAAAAGTAATTTTGTTGTTAAATAATTAAAGAAACTGGCGTGCTAGTCTTTTAATAGTTGTGGACCTTTTTTCATCTTTTATGCTGAAATATTAACATTTTTGCTTCGAAATTTGATACTTTGGAGTTTTTGTTCATTTTCGCGAATGATTAACTCGTAGGCAGAAAAATTCAAAGAAAATCCAGGATCTAAAGTATATGCATTCATTTTATCCCCATAAAATTTTTTAATTGGTTTCGAGTCTTTTTCTATCAAAATTTCAAATTTTAAAATAGCCCAAAATATTACTATTTCGAGATTTTGTTAAACGGGGTAATGAATAAGATGAAGTTTGCTAAATATTTAAACATTTAATTTTCAGTGGGTTAAAATGTTGAATTTCAGAACGAAAATTCTCGTGTTTCAGTATTAAAAGTTGAAAAAGGACTACAACTATGAAAAGCTAAATACAACATTTTTAATAAGATTAGGTCTAATTTGATTCTATTTAATTTATTTTACATTGTATAATTTGAGTTTTTCTCTATTGTTTAATTAACATAATGTGCCATTTTTCTGTGCCTTTGCCTTTTGTAAATTAATTTTCGAAATATAAATAAAGTAATTTATTACATTTATTTGCTAAATAAGTTCAAAAACAATTGCTTATTATAGAGTAAAGTATCAAAATTTAAAAATAAGGTCGTAACCGACTGGCGAAATAAAATGGCATGGCCCTCAGATTCAGCAATAGAATTTCATCTAGTCTTTTCAATGCAAGTTAGTTAAATAAATGTGCAATTGAAACGAAATTTTGGAGTATAAAAGTGCTACTATTTACAGCACAGACCTTTTATTGTATAAACAGTAGTCACTTTTAGTTGCTTTTTAGTTTAAATTAGTCACTTTCTCCACTATTTTACGTAAATTAGTTGGCAACAGCTCTCTGTTAAAGGATGATGCTTTAAAATTTTGCAACCAAATTGTAGCAGTTTTGTTAAATTAGTTTTTGTCCTCTTCAGCTAAAAAGTTAAACTGTAATAAATATTGTTTTATAATTAATACTCAATATATCTGTTGACTAGAATTTCTGAAATTTGAACGATGAATCTCTGGAAGGTCGACTCGTATAGTTTGAATATACTTGCTTTTCAGTCAAACAGGGTAGTTGCTTCCTTCACGAGGACATTTCTCGATCGAAGCGCTTGATTAAATGAAGCGAAAAGTACTTTATGGCTGGCAGGAAGCTTCTGTCATTGTGGGTCGCTTCGACTTGCACGAAGGCTAGGTTGCATGAATCATGGGTCTTTTTCACTTTGTCAACAATTTTCTGGCAAAATTAATAATGGTTAGCCTAGAAAAATATGAAAAATTGCGTTATCAAAGGATTTGTGTATAAAAGAACTATCTTCGTACATCACGATATTCTACCACAAAACTGGGAATTTCCTCAAAAATAGAGCATACGAAACAAATTTTTTAAATAACACAGTAAATTCTAAGATGTTACATTTTTTTCCAAAAGTGGATCAAAGCATTACACAATGAAGAAACAGTTGACAATTACATAATTACTACATTGAAAATTACAATTGCAGTCACGCCGTCCTACGTATGTGTCAATTCTTCTTCCATTGTGCAACGCTTTCATCACATTTGAATACAAATTTTACACCATGGGATTCAGCGTAAAAGCAAAAATATCGCTTGATGGCGTTGTCTATTAGTAAAATTTGAATTTTTCATATGAATTAAAAGAGGAATTGAACTCTCAACTAGTAGCTGTATTTTTAAACAACAAAGATAGATTGTCAACAAAAAAGGTAATAGTTGATATATTAACCAAGCAAAGTATTTCATTTTAAAATCGAGAACAGTTGCATTTTTCACGAAACAGAAGAAATTTCTATCCTAATTTTAAAAATTTTTAGATCAAAGAGACTAATTTTCAACTAGAGTTGAATTTCCAAAGAAGAACGATTTTCAAATCAAACTAAGGAAAAAAATGTCATCCAGAATGTTGAATTTTCAAGCCTTAAAATCGAGCTTTCTACAAAAAACTTGAGTTTTCAACCACAAGTTGAATTTCAAACCAAGAAGATTAATTTCATTTTTAACCAAATAATTGAATTTTCAACACAGAAAATTTAATTTTTTACCAATAAAGACGATTTTTCAACAAAGTACATAAATTTGCAACTAAAAAAATTATTTTTTTAACTGAAATGATGAATCTTCAACTAAAAAAAATCTTTTTTAATAAAGTAGTTTAAGTTTCGATCAAATAGGAGAATTTTTCACCAAATACTTGGATTTTCGAGACCAAAGCAGACTCAGTTGCACGTTTAACCAAAAAAAGTTAAATTTCTGCAAAGACATGCGAATTTTAGAACCAAAAAGGCAAATTTTCAACAAAATAGTTAAATTTTCTATCAAAAAATATAAGTAATTTGTGAATTTATGATTATTACCTTTAACATTAATAATAGTATTGCTCTGAAAACAGCTGTTTACAATAATATGTAAGAAATGGTTTTGATGATACGTACCCCCACCCCCGACATAGAAAAATCTTTCACCTCGCCTTTCGCCTTCCGAACAAAAAAAGCTGACGCAATTTATTCGCTGTCCCCAATAGACAGGAAAGTATGAATAATTGTTGTTTTATTTTTCAAAGATGCTCTTCGACAATGTCAATGCCAATTTGGATATTATTCCGAGAAATTTTTACATGTTCATGTTCAAACATCGCTTTCATTGTTTTTATTGCATTTTTTTATTTCTGCTGTATTGGCGATCAACATCTTTTATTCCAGAATTTGTAGCTTCAAACCATAAAATCGAAACTTCTTATCGCAGCAAAATGTAGAAGTAATACTCGTACGTTTCCATTAAATTAATGCCCTTCGCATTTTTTACGATGGGGCTCGTAAAAAGCCTCCTCTACGCGAATATTCCAGTCTCGTTACATCTCCCGATTTTTCAGAGCATTTTCCGGTATGTCTATCGAATATAACTGCTTCACGTTAAACTGAATTACAAACCACTAGTTGTAGTCTATTGCATGCAGATATTCGATAATCGATTTTAAATATTCCATAAAAGCTCTTTTGTGATGCACACTCCCGACTCTTTGAAAGCATATAATATTACCTTCATATCGACACTTACTACCTCAAAAAGCAGTAGCCAGGATTTGTGACAGATAATTTGTCATTTTACTATTCACCTCAGGTCACGCAAGTTTTTTCATAACTTCCGCATTTTATCGCCTTTTTCTTCGTCTCGCTTTCTTACTCCTACAAAAAGTGTCAGAGATCAGGCAATAAAAGATCCCAGAAAAAATATCCGTTCTTTATACGATCCAATTTTGTGCAGGTCGCTCATTTGATTTCTTTCTTTTATGATCATAGGGTCAATATTGCCAGAATTTAGATTACATCTTCTTCATTCTTCGAAGACTACTTCTGAGTAGTTAGGATGTTTCAATAACTAGAATTCGTATAATGCAAATATAGTTTGAATTGATTTTTCATATCAATATTTCCTTTAATATTGCGGGATAACATACATTAAAAAGTGGGCGACCCCGAAATTTTGACCTGACTTCTAAATCTAGACCATTATATAAGCAATATCACTTCAGATGATCGTGGGTTAGTCTGATTATCTTTGATAAGCTCATGAAGTATAATGGATAATGATATTAAACTAACTTACTCTTCCTCTGTCCAATTCTGGAAAAATCTGTCTTAAATTTTACA
>NC_046658.1:70273940-70377132 GCF_010883055.1 Belonocnema kinseyi
CAACATTTATTTTATTTTGTTTCATTCATGCTACTTGACTTTATACAGTATCGATATATGGTTGACTAATAATAAGTAGGCCATGACGAAATCAGTTTATCGTCATTTTTCTGTCTCGAATTACAGTTCTGATTGTTATAAAATTTACGCATTGATGCAAATGTGTCAGTACATAAGTTCAGTTTCCTGCATGTAAATAAACTTTATTCAATTAAGATAGAGTTTTATATTGGATTTTATCAATATTCCAAGAGTTATCAAATATATTCGTTTAGAGGCTTATTACCAAGGCTGTCACCCGCAGTCACTTTTAGTCACTTTTCAGTCACTGTTTTAAAGGAAAAGGCCACTTTAGTTAATTTAATCCATCTCATTTTATATTTAATCTTAAAAAAATGGAGTAATGTATGTATGAAATCAATACTAATCTATTGTATAAAAATGCTATACAGTATCAGATTAAACTATTTTTTCCCTATTCCCCGTTTTTAAAGAATTCCTGATCTTCTCTCTGTTGTCAAGATGCTTTCCCTTTTCTCTTGTTTTTTATTTTGCTTAATTCGAACTGAATTAATTAAACCCAATAAGAATTAAGATCCTACTATTTTGGTTTGGAATTTAATTCCTGCTTGTGGCAATGGCTACTATTACATTTTTGGTTCTTAATTCATCTTCGAACTCATTATTGTGGGTAAAAATGTTATTACTTGGTTGGAAATTTATTCGGAAATTCGACTATTTTGTTAAAACGTCATATTGTTTGTTAAAAAATTAACTGTTTTGTTGAACATTCATCTTTTTGGACATAAAGGACATAAATTTTGGCATAAAGGTCATCTTTCTTGGTTAAAATTAACTTTTTTGTTCAAAATTCAACTGTCGTCTAAAAACATCGTTGTTTCAACTTGAAAGTCAACTTTTGGTTGAACATGCAACGGTTTTTGTTCGAAGTTTAATCTTTTTCCTTCGAAATTTTGATCATTTAATTTAAAATTTAATTATTTGGTTAAACATTAAACTTTTAGTGGAAATTCGTCTCTTTTACTTGACATTGCAATTATTTATTTCTAAATTCAACTGTTAGGTTGAAAATTAATTTTTTTTTCGATGAAAATTGCAGAATTTTTAGAAATTCATCTCTCTTTGTAATAAAATCATCTTTTTTTATTGAAAATGTTACTATTTAGTTCAAAATTAAACTGTCTTGCTTACAAATTACATTTTTTGTTGAAAATTCATCGCCTCGGACTTAAAAGTCAAAGGGTTTTATAAACATTCGACCTTTTAACTTAAAATCGCAACTATTTTGATGGAAATGTATCTCTTGATAGAAAATTAATTTTCTTGTTGAAGATTCATCTATTTAGATAAAAAATTCATCTCTTTGGTGAAAAATTTATCGGTTTTTCTTTTAAAATAGTTTTTTTCTAAATTAATTTTTCAACTGCAAATTTCACAATTTCATTTTTGATTAAAAATGAATCTTAATTTTTTTAGTAGAATTTTTAACTATACTATTTCCATTTACAGGCATATTATTATCTTTTTATACTTTTACTCTGCTTCGATTTTACTTGAGAATTCATCGCTTTGATTGAAAATGATTGATTTTAACTGAGAATTTGAATATTCCATTTTTTGTTGAAAATGTATCTTTTTTATTAGAAATTTTATCTTCCCAAAATTCATAAAATTAACAATACAAAAATAAAAAAAATTTAAATACTTAAATACCACTGTGATTGACTATGGATATATTTATTATGGGTGTATTTATTTCTGCTCATTTTATGCGAATTTTGCTACCTCTTTGAGGGAGATCTTTTTTCTAACAAAAAAAAAAGAAGATACTTTCAATATTTTTCAAGCTCATGTTTCTGTTTACCGAAACTCTTATTTATAGAAAATCAGAGTGCCCATCAAAAAGTAAATCGATATGTTCTGCCAAAATGAACAACTTGTTAACTTACGTTAGTTTTATATTCCAATTAAAAAAAGTTTTCTTTATATAAAAAATGTAATTTTTCCCAATCTTTCCAAGCCACTATTGATTGATCGAGAATGGTCTTCGAAAATTTGTCAATAGGTTCATCCATGCGGCTCGAAGGCACGAACAATTACATAAAATACAATACTCGTATATTAAAAAGAATCCTCCTAAAAACAAAGTAAATTTTGTTTAGAAATTGAAAAACGATATTGGTACGTTATATGATACCTCATGAAAGGTTCTTCAATTGGGCAATCTATGCGCCGCATGAAGTCGCGAACAAATGCATCATATACATTTCTATTGTATTCCCAACATTAAAAAAGTGTTCCTCTTGTCAACAAGATGAACAAAATATTATTTTAATTTATACATCGGCATTGCTAATGATAAAAGGTCATAGAATGTCAAACATACATACTTTTTTTAAATGGTATATTTTCGAGCTCATGGAGCCGAATGATATCGAAATATGAGCCACTTTTTCCCTTAAATTACTCACTTTCTCCACGTTTCTCAAGTACAGCTGTCTGTGGCAGCCCTGCTTATTACAAATGTGATTGTTTCCCGATGACGTATTTTTAGAAATATTTTATCGTTTATTTTTAAGAATCCGAATAGTCTCGAAAATAATTTACAAAAAATTTGCCTCAAATCGTTAAAGGTTTCCAGGCAATATGTGTTTGTGGCCAGGTGGAAAGGATGTGGAGTGCGGACAACTCACGTGCTGATCATAATTCATGAAGGGGCTATAGAGCTCTAATCATCTGAATCGGTTTAGCGATCCAGCACTTGACCTCGATGGTCGAACCATCTAAATATATATTTCTCATCTTCAATCGCCAGTAAAAGTAATAGATATACTCTCTGAAGTTTTTTATTTCTTTCAGGAAATAGAGTGCACTTATATTTGCTCTTCTTCGAAAACACTCGATATGAAAATAATATAACATACTAAATACTAGTGAAGCTTCAAAACAATTATAGATGATTTTTTAGATTTTTTTTATTCTACATGAATACTCGTTTAAATATTACAATTAATGATTATTTAAATTTTTTAAAAGAAAGATAATTTAGAAGAGTCTATTGTTATATGTTTTTGAAGTAATTTTTGACAGAAAGAGGAATTCAAAACGATATTCTTTTTTCTTCGGTGGGTTATTTTGACTCAATCTAATTAGATTATTACATTTTCCAAAAAAGGAAAAGAAATCATTCCAAAAATGTAATGCAATTCTAAAATTGCTCATTTTAATACATTCTTTTCAAAAAAATTTGAATAAAAGGGAAAACGTGAGAGGTTGGTTTTGGTGGACTTTTCCCCTTTTCTCTCTCCTTTTCTATTGTTTATTTCAATGTTAAATAATGATATTCTTATTAACAAAAAGATATCGACTACATAATTACACTATATAATGAACGATGGCATTATCAGGGGACGTTCATTAGTTACGGCACGCAATTGACGTGAAGTCTTTTTGATGTATCAAGGGAAACAAAATCTTTCCTTGGCAGCCTAATAATTTCTGCATATTACCCTGTTCCAATCAGAATCATCGAAAATGAGATCTCAATTAGACAGGGCTGCTACGCAGTTACTTAGGTCCCTTTTAGTCACTTTTTTCAAGTCAGTTTTTTTCAGTTTTTCAGGAAAAGGCCATTTCAGTCACTTTAATCCATCCCATTCAATTAAATAAATTTATGAAATCCATAGTAACCTATGGCATGGAAATGCTATTCAATATCAGAATACATACTCTTTCTCCCATTCCCCTACTTTCCCCTTTTAAACAGAATTTCTCTTTTTCCCCTATTTTAAGTATAACTTCCCCTTTTTCTTATTTTTTGCCGAAATTCAAACTAAAAATTTAGAATTATTGAAAATTCAACTATTTTATTGAAGTAATGTTTTTTAGTGATGAATTCAAATGTTTGGTTGAAAGTTCGTCCTTTTTTATAGAAAATAATCGTTTTTGATATGAAAGTCATCATTCTTGGTTCCAAAATCAAATTTTTTGTTGAAAATTCAACTGTCTTCTAAAAAATTCGATTTTTTTTACTTGAAAAGTCAAGTTCTTGGTTGACAATGCAACTGTTTTTAATCATCCATAAATGTTTTTGCTTCGAAATTTCGAACAATAAATTGAAAATTCAACTATTTGATTTAAAATTCATCTATTTTTTTTATTCGTCGTTTTTGCTTGAGAGTGAAACTATTTAGTTCTTAGTATAACTGTTAGGTTGAAAATTCATCTTTTCGGGATTAAAAGTCAAAGGTCTTTGAAAGCATTCGATTTTTTAACTTGAAAAATTAACTTTTTTGATAAAGATGTATCTCTTCTGGTGAAAACTAATCTTTTTCAGGTGAAAATTCGACGCTTTAATTGAAAATTTAGTTTTCTTAGTCGAAAATGAACATTTTGGTTGAAAATACGTTTTTTTTGTATAAGTATATTATTTTTTGGTCAAAAATTCAATTGTTTGGCTGACAATTAATAATCTGTTTTAATTTAGAAATACTCTATTTTGTTAAAAATGACTTTTGTTGTTGAAAGTTCACAATTTTAGTTAAATTATCATAAAACCAAATATTTAGTTCAAAATGTTTTTTTAAACTGTTTTTTTAATAGCAACTTTAACTATTTGGTTGAATATTCTTGTTTTTTATTGAACATTCATTTTATTCTGCTGTAAATTATTTTTTGTGGAAAACTCGACTATTCAGTTCAAAAGCAATCTTTTTTTTTTGTGCAAATTAATGTCTCTAATTTAAAATTGAACTTTTCCATTTTTCATTGAAAATATATCTTTTTTAGTTAAAAATTATTATGTATTATTAATATTGTGATTATATTGCAATATTTTTACTAGGAAGGCAACGATTTAAAGCGGTTCATACATTGGATTTAAAATGGTACCTATATATTAGTCTGTTGCAGCCCTGCGATTTGATAATATTCAGGTACAATGCAAGATTCTCCTTTACAAAAGGAGTTTCTTCTTGAATTAAAGATTTTTTATTCTTCCATTTTTAAGTGACTTTGCTCGCTATAAGATTGATTCATAATTTTACATTTGACGATTTCGATTTGTATATAGACGTTTACTGGGTCTTGAAAATTTATGATGAAGACTATTTTCATCGATTTAATTCTGTCGACATGTTGCGTGTTACGTCGTTTTGTTCACAGTACGTGTCGGGTATAACAGTTGCTTTATGGACCATAATGACGTCAACGGTGTTCAATCAAAGCATGTATTACCGATTGATCAGCGATTCTCATCCAATTTAATGTCTCAGGAGCGAATCTCTCACTTAGACCCTAGAGCAGGGATGTTTCCAGTATTCCCCTGCATTTCCCCTATTTTTCAAAAAAATCTCCTTTTTCAACTTTTCTCTTTAATATACGATATTTTAAAATAAAATAGAAGGATTACGCTGGAAATCATATGAAATTAGTGAATATATAGATAAATTGTAATAACAATTGCTCGTCTTAGTTTTACAAAATTATTCTATTTAAAAATAGAATAATCAATAGAACAATCTTTTTATAAGAAAATTAAAATATTTTTAAATCATGATTTTTGCAATTAAAGGCTTTTTTTAATTGGATATAAGTACTAACATCGTTGGAAAGTCCAGTCAGGGCGATATAAAAAGATCACAAACTAGGTATAATGCAAAATTTTTGTATTTTTAAAATCATTCTTATAATATAGTAAAGTCAATTTTTAATTTCTTTTAATTTATATAATTTATTGTTATAATTAATAATTAAGGAAAAAATGATAACTCCTCAAAAGAAATGTATAATTATACTTATAAGTATCACGATTTAATACATCTATGAAGTTATTTTTTAAAAGAGAAAATATTCTTGATTGGAATCACGATTTTAAACACATAAGAATTATTTATGAATGGACGGTGGTTTCTTTTCTGCATGTAAAAATAAGTGCTTAATTTTTTCTCTTCTTCGTAAAAAAATGATCATATTTCCCTTCTTTGAGCTCTCCCGCTGTTATCTCTGGAATTGAAAATTCATCTTTGATAGAAAAGTCTTATTTTTTGGCTAAAAGTTAATTCTTTTTTATGGAAAAGTCTACAATAATATTTTTGGTTCAGATTGTATCTCTTTTACTTAGAAATTTAATTATTTGTTTAAAAATGCAATGCTTTTTTTTGAAGTCATATGTTTGCGTCAAAAATTCAATTGTTTTGTTAAACATTCGTCCTTTTGGATTCAAAATTTATTTTTGGTAGTAAACTCATCCTTCTTGATCAAAATGTAATTCTTTTTTAATTTAAAACTCTACAATTGTATTTTTAAATCAGAATTCTTCTCTTTTGGTTGAAATTTTAATTGTTTTGTTCAAAAGCTAATTACTTGGTTCAGAAGATGAACGACTTTGCTAAAAAGGAAATAGTCGTTTTCTGGCTTTAAAACTCAAAAATTTTATAGAAATTTCGTTAATCTTTTCGGGTTAGAAGTCAAATTTTTCCTAAAAATTATACTTTTTAGCTTTTATACTTTTTAGCTTGAAAACTCAACTTTTTTAATTAAAAATTCGTCTTTTTGGTATGAAAGTTCATCTTTTTTTAAATTGAACTGTTTTGTTAAAAATCCTTCTATTATTTCCCTATTTTCGTTAAAAACCACCCTAATTCTGCTGTTTCAAGATAATTTAGGCTGTGAAGTCTGCTTAGGTCTGCGACTTTACCATACATAATTTCATTATAAAACTGAAGTTTCCAACGTTTATGTAAAGCGAAATATAAAACCTGTCCTTACCTAAAATGTTAGACGTGGATAGTGTAGAGTTTGGCAGTAAACAGTTGCAAAAAAAAGTTTCACTACGCTAGCTACCGGGGAATGCTATCATTTTCAACCCCTAAGTCTCAAAAAACAAAAAAATTCTAAAATCAGTTCCAAGTTTCTTACCTGAAATGTTGCCATTTGCTTCGTTGTCAAATGCTGCAGTCATATTGAATCTCTAAGTGCTCTGCAACGTATATTCTCTTACACCAAGTGATATTCAATTTTCTGACTTTTCTTCTAAATTTTTAGCTTTTTCTGAGTCTGAGTTAATTCCGGAAGGAATAAATGGAAAAATAAAGGTTAAGGAAATTAAAAGATGAAAAATATTCAAACCCGATTACTTTTTGTATTAAGATCTACATGAATATTAGAGTTAGATAATATTACCATTTTTTTTATATTAATTAAAAAATGGGATGCATCTGAAATACTCCAAGTAACTAAAAGGAAATCAAAATCGTAGTGCGTTTTTAATTTAAGTAAGCATTGAATGCTTTAATCTTTAAAAGCAATTTAAAGATCCAAATTTAGATTTTTTATTTTAGATTTTTCGATCATAAAATGCTTCAAAAACTAGTCATATTCAAATCGAACTTTAGATGTTTTTTAATAATTAACTTTAAATGAACAGAAAATTTAGAAGCCTACAACTATGATTTTTATGTTTCAAATATCATATTTCTGCTTTACAAACAATTTTTTTATTTTTAACTTTTCAATATCGATGCTTTCAATTTTGTACTTTCCAACAGTTTTGTAGCCGTTACATTCTAACGCCTTTCAATTTTGAAGACAAGCCAATTTGGAAGTTTGCCAATATTTAAAGTCCCCCAAACATCGCTTTTCCAGTTAAATGCATTTCTGAAGAATTAAAATTCGTCTTTCAATTATGAAGCACTCAATCTTTGATCTTGTTAATAGACAAATACTCCAAATTATGATACTTTTATTTCCAAAGCATTCAAATCCAGATTAACATTTAAAAATGTAATTTTCAAATGCATCAGTCGTTTTCGTCAGTAATTTTTTTCATTTATACATCAAATTACCATCATAAATATTTTAATTTTTTCCGATTCTATTGATGGTAAATTATTTTTTGTTGATTGAAAGATTTATAGTCTTCAGATTTCACAATTAACATATATTTTTCTTGAAATTTAGAAGCAGTCCTAGAAAATTGTCAGGTTTAAATCATATCCCGAGGGTAAAATTTACTATGAGAATTATCAGTTCGATATTATGCATATGAGTAACCTACGTCATCAGCAGTCCTCTGGCTGCTACAAGTTATTATATAGCATTATCGTGTTAAGAATTACGAGCGGTTGAAATTGACATTCATTTCTTGATTTACTCAGTGTCTGTCCATCACTGACAAAGAGAAGATTCATCGTCGCATGCTCTTCTGATCCAGATCCCATTTCTTTTTTCGAGGAACGTTCCTTCAACTAGAAGAAACCTGTTTCGAAACTCTTCGACAACTTCACGTGTCAGTTGTATATCTTGAAGCAGAGCTTAGATTCCAAACTTTTTAAATTTTATTTCCTCTTGGCCAGCCCTTTGAACTCGTGACAGTGATCGATTTTGTGTGACACTTTATTGGACGGTTCATTGAACGTTGTCCACCGATTTTCTCGTTCTGGACTTTGCAAAGTCGAAGTCATGCGAAAGGTGAATAAATTCTCCTGATTCTATCATTTTTCTTCGATTTATGCAAGTGAATCTATCCGCGATCAAAAATGCCGAGTCTTTTTGGTATTTTAAACATTTCTGAAAGAAAAAATCACCTGAGTTGTAAACAATATTAAATTTCGAACTTGGAGTTTACTAAAATCTGGACAATCGAAGAGTGAAATATTGGAGGAAATTACTTTTTATTTATCATTAGTGTTCTGACCAAATTTATTTTTTCATGCCTAAATTTAATATGAAAATGTAATGTCGAAATGTTTGATGTGAATTTATCATTTCAAAAATGTCTGTAAAAATGGCTTAGTTTTTAATCTTGGAGAGAAAAATAACTCTTGGTTTTTTTATGTTACAGTGGAAAAGTTCGGAATCCGCATTTTCAGAAACTGAAGATTCAAATGACTTAGGGGCGACTCTGAGCCCCGACTATTACGTGATGGACAACGAGGACAGTGCCGGTAGGCAACAAAGGGCTACACGTGTCTTCAAAAAATCTAGTCCCAATGGAAAAATTACAGTTTATATTGGAAAAAGAGATTTTGTGGATCACATAACACATGTGGATCCCATTGGTAAGTTGAAAATCTTTTCTTAAAACTGTAGTTTTCGTTCAGATTTTATATCAGTATTGATAGAAATTATATTTCCCAATAACAAGGAAATGCATTCTTGCATTATTTTATCATCGCCTTCATTGAAATTCTTGTAAGACTGCGTTTATCGTGATCTTCTAGTTGTTCTAACTAATCATTACGAATATATTAATTTAGTGAAGTAATTAAAGGTAGCAACAACTTATAATTATTTATTTAATTTAGGAATAGCTACATTGTTTTGCTTTCGAAATAAAAGTCAGCATATAGATAATAATAGATATATTTGACACTAGATGTTCAGGAATGGGATTGATTTTAAATTTTAAAACTTGTAAATTTTTCAATTTTTTACTTTCCCATTCGGATCCTCTTAAATGTAGTTATTTAGATGTTCGTAATACTCAGATATCGATGGAATAGTTTTGGAAAATATTGAAATGGATCATATGTTTTTTTGATGTTTTCAGATGGAGTGGTGCTAATAGATCCTGACTATGTGAAGGATCGGAAAGTCTATGGCCACGTTCTGGCCATGTTTAAATACGGAAGGGAGGATTTGGACGTTCTGGGTCTTTCGTTTAAGAAGGACCTTTATGTCGCAGTCGATCAAATTTACCCGGTACTTCCCAAATCAGAACCACCGAGACCCTTGACGAGGTTACAGGATCGTCTTCTTAGAAAATTAGGAAGCAATGCATATCCCTTTTATTTCGAATTACCACCACATTATCCAGCGTCGGTCACGTTGCAACCCGCACCTGGCGACACTGGAAAACCTTGCGGCGTTGATTACGAGCTAATGGCTTTCGTCGGTGAATCGCAAGATTGTAGAATACGTCCACGGTAAGAGGAGTTATTCGAAAAAAATTCAGTAAATTTAACAGGGCGTCTACACTCTACTCTTTCCTGAAAAACCTTGAATTGTCACGAGATTTTTATATAGATGAGAAAACCTGGAAAACCCAGGGAATTTTTCGAGAACATACTTAATTTTTGTTTCTAAAATGCATTTTGAAATGGAATAAAAATGTTTTTTTATTTATAAAAGTAGTTTTATATTACTGTATTCAACTATTTTGTTGAAGATTCGTTTTATTTTTTTGTTAAAAATTAATTTTTAAATTGAAAATCTAACTTCTATTTTTGTTTGAAAATTGATAATTTTTAGTTGAAAATTGAAGTATTTGCTTAAAAACTCCTGTTGTTTGTTGAAAATTCAATAGTTTGCTTGCATTTTTTTTATCTCACTTGACAAAAAAATATTTCTTAGTTAAAAATTACACTCATTTTTCGTTCAGAATTTATCTTTTTTGTAATAAAAATTTAATTCCTAAGTAGAATGTTTAAACTCTTTGGTTAAAAAATCATTTTTTAGCTGAGAATATAACTGTTTCAGTTGAATATTTCATCATTTTAGTTAAAAATTCATCTCTTTGGTTGAACATAATTTTTTTTTAACTATAAATTCAACTTCAATTTTTGGTTCAAAAATGATCGTTTTCAGTTGAAAATTTGTCTTTCTTGGTAGAAATTAATTTTCTTGCTTGACAATTAATTTTATTGGTTTAAAATTAAATTTATTCTAGTTCAGAATTGATTATTTTAGTTGAAAATTCATCCTTTTTGTTTACAATTCAACTATTCGAATTCCAGATTCATCATTTTAGTTGAAAATTCATTACTTTAATTTTTTCAATATAAAATTTATCTTCCATTTTTGGTTAAAAGTTGATTTTTTCTAGTTCAAATGGTCTTTTTTTAGTAGAGTATTAAACTATTTCTTTGAAATTTTATATAATTTATTGAAAAATCGTATTTTTGGTAGAATTTTTAATCAAAATACATGGATTTTCAAGGAAATAGTTTAATATTCTATTTAAAAAATACCAATTTTCAGCCATGCATGCAATAGTAAAATTTTCAGATAGGAAAAATTATTTTCAACCCAAAGGATGGATCTTACCTCATAAATTAAATTTGTAACAAAGTCTTTCAAGCTGATCGTTTTTAGTTAAAAATTCAACTATTTGGTTGAAAATTTGATCTTTTTTAGTTAAAAATTCGACTATTTTGTTGAAAATTGGTATTTTTTAGTTGAAACTTCAACTATTTTGTCGAGAATTCATGTATTTTGTTTTTGAATAACGTTTTTTTTGGCAGCAAATAAACCTTGTGGTTGAAAATTCATCTGTCCTGTTGAAAATGCAATATTTATACTTCAAAGTAAATTTATTTAGTTTGAAATTTACCTATTCTATTTGTTGTTGAAAATTTTTTGTCCTTTGCGTTAAAATATTAATCATTTTGGTTAAGCTACATTAATTTTACCTAAATATGCATTCAATTTTAGCCATAAGAAGATCAAATAAAAATTTGTTTGAATATTATTAAAATTCATGGACACTGTGGCGGCCAATTCAAGAGATGATTAATTATGTTTTTAGAATTATTTAATTATTTAATTAATGGATAGTGCTAATATACTCAAGAATATCTTTTAATACAAGATTTTTAAAGCTTTTTATATTAAACATATTAATTAAATCCCTAAAAACTGAAAAAAACATTATTTATAATAAACTCACGAAACTGTGGAATTGACAGGGAATTATTTTCCAGGGTTTTAGTAGACAACCTAATTTGAAGTACACTCAACTCCTAATATAAGAACGGTTTCGAGCATGGCTTGCAGTGGCCTTGCTCCTAAACCAGTTCTGTTGGATTTGGAGGCATGGCGCAACCTGATGAAACTAATGTGCTGAGAAGTTTGGTCCCGCGGCTCCCCTTATCATGAAACTGCCGAGACATCAATTCTAGGAATATCGTAACACGGTAGATCTTATATGGGAGTTGAGTGAATTTATCGACTTGAAAAAGAAACGTATAGAAGCGCAACATTTTCGTGATGCATATATTTGTAGCTATTGAAAAAAAGTAATTCCTTTTCCTTGCAACATATTTTGATATTGCGGCGTATTAATATGCATCGGACCCCCGAGGCTTAAACTGCGTTATCATCCCGCCGCCGCCTTTCCGCGTTAAATTACGCTCGATTTCACGAGTGACACACAAAATACGGCGGAGGGAACTCACGATGACGAGGAAGATATGAAACTATTCAGAGAATCAGAACCACTCTGATGTAGAAAATTCATTAAAAAAATGCACACTGAAATTGTTTAATTGCTAAAAATAATTAAATACTTGTCATTACAATTTCTGCACTTGGAAATTCGAGTGCTTCTTTTTTATTCCACAGGGTGTTCAGCTTTTTTTTTGAAGTGGGAATTTTTTATGTTCTATAGATGCAGAAGGATTGAAACGTTCTTTATTGTTCAAATTACCCTATATTTACAAAGTTTTCTACGAAAAAGGAGAAAATGGCTTAAGAATTTTGAAACGGTTAGGAAAGATGAAACATAAGCTCGATAATAAGAAAGGGAGGTTTTGGTAACAGAAATTAAAACTAAAAAGAAAGAACGCATTGAAGAAATACGAAGCTTATGTAGTTATTTCTTTACACAAATAAACGTTTATTGTCGACAAGCAGCTAAATATAAAGTTTTGCACGTTATGAAAATGATTTTTATAGTTATTTTCATGAGTATCCATTTTTATTTGTTTCACGTTTTATAGACCTCGCTTTTTAATAATATCTTTTAAAATAACACTTATTCCTTAGATATGACGAGAGGGTTTTTAATATATATTGCGAACTTTTTGTTGATAAATATTCGATACCAATAAAATTTGGTCTATAAAATAAAAATTTGAATACATCAAATTTTTACATTGCAGAGATTTTTATGTAAAAAAAATCACATTGATCTAGCTGAGCTTACAAAGATATTTTGATCATTTGAGTATTTCCCATTATGAAAATACACAAGAGAAAATTTACAAGTTTAAGAAATCAAAAACGGAAAGGAAATATATTTCCACATTGCCATTTTCGTGGATTTTTAAGCAATTTTTATTTTCTACTTTTTTATTCCTTAAACTTGTCAGTTTGTTTTATTATATTTTGATCTCGTGTAATTTTTAAGGTGTTATTTAAATTTTCTTTCTTTATATAGGGGATCTGTTAAACATGAATTAACTTTTATAAAACACTAATTTATCAAAAAGGTTCAAGATTTATGAAATTAATCTAATAAACATTTGTTATATACCTATAATACGTTTTTTTAATTTTCAACTGCATAAGTACATTATCAAGCCTATTTTTTTAGAAACACAATAAATTATCAAGAAAATCACTAATATTTATAAGCAGTTTTAATTTTAGAATTTTGCAGAGGAATTATTAAAAAACCTGCTCGAATTTTCTGGGACATGTACAAGAATTGTTTTGTATATCTTCGCTGGACTCCCTGTTCCATAATTAACACTGAACCAGGAAAATTGATAAACGATCGCGAATTTGGTTAATTTAGAGATTTAAATAATAAAATACCATTATCATTTGATGCAAAATTCACTGGACATTTGCAGGGTGCCGACTTGACCGGAAATGCCCGGAAATTGAATTAAATAAACGGGAATTTATTTTTTATCGTAGCAAAATTCAAGTTTTTATTATTTTAATCTTTTTGGCCAATTTAGAAATGTAACTTCTACTTGATCTACAGTTTCAGGGCGTATGAGTGAAAATAATTATTATAGTTTTTATTTTCGGATACTGAGTTTCGATAAAGGAATATAATTTCACTTCGAACAGGGAATTTTTTACATGGAAGGGGAATTCAGAAGAAAGAAGTTTAAAAAATCCCTCTTCCAAGTCAACATTTGTCACCATTTGAAAGACCCTTTTTCCAAATAAAAAAAAAAGAAAGATTTTCATGTGGTTTTTAGAGTAGAGGTAGTATTTCGAAGAGGAAATATTTCTGAATTATAATATAATTTTTTTACATTTTTCGTTGGGAATTCACCTTTTTCTTGAAGATTCAACTACTTGCGGTTGAAAGCTAAACTCTTTTGTTAAAAACTAATTTTTTTGCTAGAACATTCATCATTTTAATAGAAAATTCGCCTCTTTTAAAAAATATAACTAATTTATTGAAAATAAATTTTTCAACTATTTTAAAAGTTAAACTACTTTTTTTTAATTGATTTAATTTGTGAAAAATTCGTCTGTTTTGTAAAAAATTAATCTTATTGGTTGAAAATTCATCTTTTCGGCAGGTATAAAGTTCAACTATTCCAGTTTAAGATTCATCGATTTAGTTGAAAATTTATCAATTTGACCTTTGTTATTTTAAAATTTAATAATTAGGATGTTAATTCGTCTTTTTAAATTGAAAATTCATTTATTTCGTTTAAATTCACGTATTTTTATTTTTTTTTTAACTACATTTTTGATAGAAATCGACCTTTTTGGTAGAAAATGATTTTTTTTTTAAATGTTAATCTCCTTGTTTGAAAATCCTTCTTTTTGGTTGAAAATTCAAGCATTACAGTTTCATTTTAATTAAAAATTAATTTCTTTCAAAAAAGTTCTTTGATTGAAAAGTTGTTTTCTCTTTGGATCAAAAGGAATTTTTTCGCTTTTGGTTTGAAAATAATTTTGTTCCTAAACTGAAAAAGAAAATACTATTCAAGTTGAATATTCCATTATTTTAGATGAAAATTCATTTTCTATGGTTGAACATTCATTTTTTGACTGTAAATTTATTCTATCTTTGTTTTAAAAATGATCTTTTTTTGTTAGAAATTGGTCTTTTTTGGTTCAACATTAATTTTCGTAACTTAAAACTTAATTATTTAAGTTTTGGTTGACAATTTATCTTTTTTATTAAAAATTATTATTTTATTGGTTTAAATTATACACTCATTTTTTTGTTTAAAATTCTACTATTCCAGTTGAGGATTCACCATTTTAGTTAAAAATTCATCAGTTAAGATGAAATTTCATGTGTTTTACGAAAAATTTTACTATTCCATTTACTATCAAAAATTGATTTTTTTGTTTATTTGAAAATTAATCTTTTTTTTTTAAAATTCATCTTTTTTATTAAAAATTTAAGTATTTAAGTTAAATATTCATAATTTTAGTTGAAAATTTTTCTGTTTGGTTAAAAACTCCAGTATTCCAGTTGAAGAATCATACTTTCATTTGAAAATTCATTTATTTTGAAATTTTTTGCTCTGTTGCGTTAAAGAACGTTTAGAATGAACGTCATGGTTTAAAATGAATGTTTGCGTTTAGCGACAAATATGAAAATCGCCGAACCTGGCTAGTTTTATATTGTTTCTGATATCGGTGAAAAAATTCAATGAAAGTGAAAACGAAATAGCAATACACTTTTGTTTATTCTAAAAAAAAAACGAAATAGAATGAAATGGAAAGAATTTTTTTCTCTGAGAAATGTTTCATTTTCGTCAATGAAATATTTAAATCTCATTTTGAACTATTGTGGACAATTGGACTATGAAAACGTGAGAAACATGATATGATATTTCTTCTTTCCTTTCCAAGCATATTTAATAAACAGTTGATAAAATAATTTATGGCTATAATGAGAGGTATTTTTTCAGCAACTCGGTGAAACTCGCAATACGAAAAATAATGTACGCGCCGTCCAGACAAGGCGAACAGCCATCAACCGAAGTTAGCAGAGAATTTTTAATGTCGCCAAGCAGGTTACACATGGAGGTATCACTGGACAAGGAACTCTACCATCACGGTGAAACAATCTCTGTGAATGTTTACATAGCTAATAACAGCAATCGAACTGTGAAAAAAATCAAGGTGTCAGTTAGGCAAATTGCGGACATCTGCCTTTTTTCTACGGCGACTTACAAGTGCACTGTAGCAGAAGTCGAAAGCGAGTGAGTATTTTTCATTCATTTCGTGCCCTCCATAAATCCCGTGTCAAGACGATACAATTAAATATTACTGGGAGAAACTATGACACTTTCTTTAATCTCGAGGAGATATTAAATGAACTTTTTCTGTTAGATTTCTCTGATTGAAAAATGACATAGTCCCTCCCTTTAAATAATAGCAGGCCTCACAGACCGGTCCCTATATCCCCTTTTGTACCCTATATTCATGTAAGGTCCCTAAAGTACCCTATTTTCAAGATTTAATCCCTATGGTGGCCCATTTGCAGCCCATAATGGAACTTTGAAAAAATGTAGAATGAGATCAAAGCTTCCAAAAGTCAGGCATTTTGAAGAAAATAACCAAAATCAGAGAATTTGTGTAAGAATAACTATAAAATATAATCAGGACTACCAAACATTCACTATTTGTCACTTTTTTAAATGAAAAGCTCACATTAGTCAGTTTTCTTTGAATAAATTAACTCATGGGTTAATCACTATTCCGTTCTGGTATATACCTATTTCTGAATTGCCTTAAATTCTTTAGAAATATTCCAGAGTATTTTTAAAAATTTCGAGAAATTTGTAATAGGTTTCAATAATTTGAAGGAATTTTTAAAGACTTTAGCTTATTTTTAAAATCTCCACGTTTTTAAGATCTTTTAATTTAAAATGTTTTGGTACTTCATAAAGATTGCAAGGAATTTTAAACTAATTTAAATAAATTTAAGGGACTTCAAAATGTTAGAAATATTTTAAAAGATTTTCCAGAATTTTATCAGATTTCAATGATTTCCAAGATTTCCGGAAATATCATAGAATTTTATGGATTTTTATCATATTTGGGTTTATTTACTCGAATTATTCTAAATTTACTTAATTTTACTTAATTCAATGTATTTTTTTAATTACATTTTTTTAATATAATTGACTCCTTAAATAATGTAAAGGGATTTCAAGAGATTTGAAGGGACTTGAAATATTTTAGGTCATTAAAACAAAGTACAAATACATTTTTAACTGATGTCATAAAAAGTAAGGGTTTTTTTAGGGTTTCAAAGATTCGAAGAGATTTTCAGATATTCTTTGCAATTTTATTTGGAATTCGTCCTGAATTCTTTTAAATTCCTTTGAATTCTTCTAAATTCATTCAATTTTACTCATTTCAATGGAATTCAAAAACTTTTTTTTTAATTTATCTTGAACTTTTGTAAACTTAACTTAAATTCTTAGGCATTTCATCAAATTCTTTTGAATGCCCTTTTAATTTTTTTGACCTCATTACAAAATTACTGAATTCAATGCATTTTCTCCTATTTTTAAAGATTTTTAATTCACTTAATACTTTTTAACTTCAGCTTGTTTTTTTTTTTTTTAATGAGTTTTATCGAATTCTTCTCATTTCCCTTAAATTATTCTAAATTCACTCAAATTTCACTGAAACAAATGGATTTTTTCGATTTCTTAAGAAAATTTTTTTAGTTCATTTAAATTGTTTTGAATTGTTTGGTAGTCATTAGTCACATTTTTTTTAATTTACCCTGAATTCTTTAAAATTCTTTGGAATTTTTTTGACTTTTTAAATTCACTTTAATTCAGAAGTCGAAATTTACTCAAATTTTACTGAAATAAATAGATTTTTAAAAATCCAATTAATTCAAATACTTTTGAATTTTTGATCGTCTTTAGTTGCTTTTTTAGTTAGAAATTAGTAGGCTTTCAAAGATTTGAAGTGATATCCAGTCATTGGAATTCACCCTGAATTCCTTTAAATTCTCTCTGAAATTTTTGTAATTCACTTTTATTCCTCTAAATTCTACTTATATCAATAGATTTTTTTTTAATTTTTAAAAGTTTTTATTTAAATGACCATGAAATCTTTTTTAACCTCATCATGAATTTTCAGGCATTTCATGAAATTCCTTTGAATCTCCGTGAATTTTTCCAAGTTCATTTCAAAGTTACTAAATTCAATGAAGTTTTTTTCACATTCTTAAAATTTTTAAATTCATTTGAACTTTTTCCATTTATCTTGAATTTTCAAGAATTTCATCGTATTCTTCTCGCATCCCTTAAATTCCTCTAAGTTCATTCCAATTTCATGTAAAACAATTTTTTTTTTATTTTTTCTATTTAGTCCAGTCCATTTGAATTCTTTTGAATTAAACTTGAACTATTCTGATGTCTTATGAATTTATCCTGAATTTGTTTGTTACTCTTTGAGTGCGAAAAAAGTACCCTATAAGCGTGACAAAAAGTACACTTTGGTCCCTATATTTTATCACATAGGGACTGTGAGGCCTGCAATAGTTTCACTTTCAGGTTAAAGTTAATTTCAAGTACTTTTTTTCGCATCGAAACTATTTTTGTTCAATTCGAGTAGTTAATATTTTTCCAAGGCGTTCAATGTCTACGTGACGAGTTTAGTGCTCAGGGAGTTTAAGTTCAATTTTATGGTACCGTGGGAAATGCAACCAATAAAAGAGTCTAAGGGTCAAGCAGCAAATTTGCTCGTAAATAGCCGAGTTATGTTTCACGTTGGAGACATTAGACTTGAGAAAAATTTCAAGGGAATAGGTCGAGAATTAGAGTGGTGAAATTGGATACCAAAATGCATATATCAAGGTTTTAAGTGAATGGATAATACTTCCTCGTAAGTGAGGAAACATTGTTTCTAATTAATTATTATAAAGTGGAGCGAGACCCGATTCTAGGTTTTAATTATATTTCATTTTTGCATCGAACTATCTACCTCTTGTCACTTTTTGCTCATTTTTAATTCTCTTTTTTGTTATAATGCTAGTAAAAAGTACATTTTGGCTACTTTTCAATTACACATGTCACTTTGAATACTTGAAATGCCCTAAAAAGTCGAGAGGATTTACAATTTAAGCCGACAAAAAAGTGGGATGACTCCACTTTATGATCACTACTCAAGAAGATTGCTTCCGAGTGATTGTTGCAGTGAAATTGCAGTCAAGTTTCAGCGGGAGGTGGATCAATATATGTACTTTTAGAGAATATAGAGGAATTAGAAGAATATGTTGGAGAATTCAGTTAAGCTGCATCAGTTTCGCTCCATTTCTTTTAGAGCTTTTCTTTATTTGGTTAGCAGTAAATAAATGAAAGCAAATAAGCCAAGAAAGGGCAAATTGTTACGTATATCGCTACTTTTAGGAGGTATAAAAAGAAAATTGTACAGCGAGGTGAAAATAAAATGATTGATTGGCAGTATAGGGGTAGCGCCAGGATTCACCTTGAGCAAGGTCTTTTTTCTAAAGCCGACTCTTGCCGACAACAAGGACAAACGGGGTCTTGCCCTGGACGGGCAACTTAAACACGAAGACACCAATCTCGCCTCTAGCACCATGTGAGTGCTCCAACATTAGGCACAAATTGTTGGGTTCTAAGAGTGAAAATTGGAAACGGGTCGAGCGCTCTTCTATTTGCAATAATTGGCTTAGCACGCTATCCAACCGGATTATTTCCAGAAGAAATACGGATTTCAACGAACTAAAGCAGTCGAACGAGAAATCATTGCCACAAATTCTTGCTAAGATTTGAAGCCAAATCAGAAAAAAAAAGAATGAGAGAGCAACATTTTTAATTGGGTCTAGAATCAATGGTTTATCTATAATTAGAGATCGAGATCTTTTTCAATATATACTATAAATTAATAGAAAATTACATTTGATTCAAAGTACGGATCTCTTCTTTAAAACATTATTTTGTCAAGAAAATTGTTTATCAAGTCATGGGTTACATTAATTTTCAATGGGAATTGAGTACTCAGGGTGTCTAATGCACTTGCAAAGCCTGGAAAAGTCAGGGTATTTTTTCGAGAGCATGTTAAAATTGTTCAAAAATTTTAATATAAAATTAAACAACAATGTTTTTCCTTTTTTTAATGTACTTTTATATAACTGGATTAAACTATTTTGTCGAAAATTCGGTTTTTGTTGAAAATAATTTTTTAGCTACAAATTTAACTGTTCAATTTTTGGTTGCAAATGTAACTTTTTTAGTTTAAAATACCATCTATTTTGGTTGAAAGTTAATGTCTTTTGTTGAAAATGTATCCTTTATGGTAAAAAATTAATCTTCCTGGTTGAAAATACATAATTTTGATTAAAAATTGAACAGTTTGGTTGACATTCTTTTTAATCTCTTGAAAATTCAAGTCTTCATGAAACTTCGTCTTTTGTGTTCACATTCAACTGCTTTTTATTAAAAATTTTTTAAAATCTGGAAATATCATTTATTACATTTTTTAGTGAGAATGTATTTTTTTAGTTGAAAATTCAAGTACTTTGTCGAAAACTAAACTATGTTAAAAATTCCTTTTTTTGGTTGACGATTAATTTTGTTTTGAAATTGTAAATTGAACAATTTGCGTGGAAAATTCTGTTTCTCTGTTGAAAACTATTTTTTTTTGAAAATTAATTCTCTTAACTGCAAATTTATCTAATTCAGTTTATTATTTCAAGATTTTACTTTAAAAAATCTTCTTTCTGCTTAAAAATTATTTTTTTAACTGAAAATTTATCTTTTTTAGTTCAAAATTAATGTACTTTATTGAAAATTAATTTTTTTTAAACTCATCTTCGTGGTTTAAAATTCAACTATTCCAGTTAAAGAATCATCATTTTAGTTGCAAATTTATCTTTTTAGTTTAAAATTTAACTATTGCAATTGAATAGTTCATCATTTTAGTTTAAACTTTATCTCTTTTGTTACATTGTAATGTAACTTTGTTTTTTGATTGAAAATATATTTTTCTTAGTTTAATCTTCTTTTTTTGGTATGTAATTTTCTTTTTTGTTGAATATCCATCTACATAATTGGTTGAAAAGCCAACTATTCCAGATAAAGATTCATCATTTGATATGAAAATGCAACACTTTGTTCAAAAATTCATTTTCTTTGTTGAAAAATCATCTATTCTGGGGGGAAATAAATCACTTTGATTAAAAGTTAAACTTTAAAGCTTAAGATTCATCATTTTAGTTGAAAAATTCATCTTTTTTGGTAGAATATTGATCTTCAATGAAATCGATTAATTATTTATTAATTTTTAATCATTTAATTATTCGATGTTGATAATATATTTAAGACAATCTTGTAACTTAAGTTATCAAAGCTTTATAAGTTAAAAAAAATTCAAGCCCTAGAAACTTGTACCATTAAGACATTACTTATTCTTTAATAAAGTTACTTTCACAAATAAAAAAAAGTTACATAATTTTACATATGAGTAGTACTATTTTTACACGTCCAGATATTTACAAAGACTGAAAAAAACATTTATAATAAACTCGCTAAATTGTATACATATTTCGAGTCGATTGTTCAAAAAAATGTGAAATACTTGAACGTTTCCGTATATCTTGTATGCTTCGTTTAAAACATCCTTTGTACTGTAAACCATACACTGCTGTGCAAAAGTTTTAGGCCACCTCTTTTTCTATGACGGAATAAATTCTCTTTATTTTAATTATACCTGAGCTAAAAAAATTTCTCTTTAAAAGCTTGATTGTTTTCGAAATTATGTATGAAATAAGCCCAGGGTGAAGCCAATTTGTCTAGTTTTTAAGTAGATATTGAAAAAATAGTGTAAATCTCAATGTTTTCTGAAATTTTCATTAACTTCCGAAATAATCAACATTTTTCAATGTTCTTGGGCTCATTTTGAAGCTTTTTTCATTTTATCACAAAAGCTTACGAGTATAAATTGTAAAAAAATTCTTTTCTAATTGCAAGAACTGCAACAATTTGCGTGGAAAATTCTGTTTCTCTGTTATAATAAAAAAGTTGGGAAATTTTGAGAACATCTTATCTGTAGGCAAATCAGAATAAAAGTTAAATAAATAAATATATATATATATATATATATACATAAAAAACTTAATGATTATATGTTTCATATATTTTGCAACAATATTTTGGTTACAAACAATAATATTGCAATTTTTCCAACTTTTTTGTTGCAACTTTAAGTTCTTACTATTCAAAAAGAACATTTTTACGATTTATGTTCATAAGCTTTTGTGATGTGGTGAAAAAAAGTTCAAAATGAGCCCAAGAACATTGAAAAATATTGACTATTTTGGAAGTAATTGAAAATTTAAGAAAACATTGAAATTTACACTATTCTTGCAATATCTACTTGAAAATTAGACAAATTGGCTTCACCCTGGGCTTATTTTATTCAGAATTTTGAAACAAATCAACCTTTTAAAGGCAAATTTTTTAGCTCTGGTATAATTAAAATTAAGAGAGTTTATTCAGTTATAAAAAAAAGAGGTGGCCTACAACTTTTGCACGGCAGTGTATCTTGAAATCGATTATAATTTCTAAAGTACTTTGAATTGAATTAATGATCCAAAATGTCTTATTAAGTCAATCCGAGGAGAATTATTAAGAACTATTATCCCAATTAACGACAGATCGATCTCAGTAATATCAGACGTGGGAAATGAAATTCACAAGAGATATTTTCATCTACTAAATGGTTAATAAGTGCAATTCGAACAGTTAATTATGATAATCGATTATGATATAATGAACTGTTATTTTTTAATTATCTTATATGAAAGCAGTTTCTCGACCTGTTTTCAGTATCCACTCCGTTTTGTAAATGAATCAAGTAACAATGTAACATTGGTGGCTGGAATGTTTTTTTTTGTGGTTTTTGTATTTGAGTTTTAACAACGGTGGTTTGTAATTATATTTAGTAATGGTGCTCGGTCGGTGATGGTTTTCCTCCCGTGTCAACATTTCTACTTATTTAACTTGTCCATTCGCGAATTTCCCCAGTACACTCTGCTCTCCTTTTGTTTCCCTCGCAATTCTGCGATAAGATGCACAATGTATAATGTATATTAACTTAACTGAGTACAATTTTGTCAAACTTAGAATTATTTTTCGTAGTTATCAGTGTGTAGCTAACAGTGTTCACCTTTTGTACTTCCCACTCTAGTTAACTTCACAACTGTATTGTGTTTGTATCTGATAAATTTGTTTATCTCGAAAAAGTTGTTGCAAAAAGTGTCTTGATAATTGGCTATAACAGGACATTCTTTTGTTTCTAAACTTCAACTGGAAAAAGTTTTTTTTTATTTATCAAGTATTCTTGGAACGAGTCATCACTATGTTAATTCGAATTTATAAAATGACAAGTTGAGGTTTAGCAAAAGTTTTTCCAGATTGTGTATTTTTATTTCATGTACTATAATTTTGATTTATGTTTTAAATCCTAGACTAAGATTGTACAAAATTATCAATTCCCGACGGGGGAATTTCTTTTCTGTCAAATGAACATGTTCTTTTAAGTTAGGTACTTCTTTTGTTTTTATATATAAAATTTAGGAGACAAAGTCTTTCTGTTAGTGTGGAATTCGCTGTTAAATTAAGACTGGAGTTTAAAGTCAGAGGGTTTTTCGAATCAGCGTGTCAGAGTTAACGAATGTCGTTGGTCTCAAAACTCGCCGACGTAAGTGCAATAAAATTAAAGTCGGTAATAATTTTCGTAGCCGTCCTGGCTGAAAAATAAAATCCCTTGCGATCCATTTCACTAGGAGGGCTGAAACCTTCGCTTTTAAATGATCGTTCTACGAAAGCGGGTATTTACTTTGCACATCTTAGTTCTTATCCTGATAAAAGTGACAAACTTTAGAGAAGAAATCATTTTTCTTCAAGCTATTTATTATATAAATTAAGCTCCATCTTATTTGAGATTTTGGCGGTGATATATAAAATACGATATTATAGCTTTGATTTTTGTCAGGGAGGGCTGCCCAGTTGGTCCAGGATTTACGCTGAGCAAAGTGTTTTCTCTGAGACCTCTTCTTGACAACAACAAAAACAAATTTGGGCTTGCCCTCGATGGTCAGCTCAAGCACGAAGACACCAATTTGGCGTCCAGCACGCTGTAAATTGATTTTTAATTATCTCAGCTTATTGTGCTAGCACTTAATCTACATTATCCAGAGTTTAATCCTCAATTTTTATTTTTAAAATAAGGCTTTTCCCTAGAGAATCTACAACAGAAATATTTCAATCAATTTCACATCAATAGAATTTTTCAATGGCATTTAGATTCAAGAAGAGATTTTTATTTTTCAACAATTAGAAATGCCCTTAAAAAGCAGGGGCTTTCGCCAGTTATTTCCGAAATCATTCAACATTTTTAAGGTTTTTAGGGCTCATTTTAAAGAAGAAATTCTGCACTTTTTACTAAATAATTTCTATTTGTTGATGTGCTTTTACAGATTTGCCTCATGTTTAAACGTGACGGATATTAACCTAAAAAGATGTTTACTTGATAATGTTTTAAGGTATTTTTTTCATCTCATTTAACTTTTTGTCAAGCCTGTGAAAGCGCATCAACAAATCTGTAAGTAATTTGTGCAAAAACTGCAGAATTTTCCCTTTAAAATTCGGAAATATCGGAAATTTTCAAAATTGGCGAAAACTCCTATTTTTATAGTTATTTCTCTACAAAAGGGTCGGAAGCAATTCAAATAGAGGTCATTCGATGCAGATTTGTGTCTTCTTCAAGAAAATATAATTTTATCTTTTTTTGTAGAAATTGTAATCAAAGATATGAAACCTATTTGAAAATTTTGAAAAATATCAATACCACCGAACTTTCAGCAGGGAATGTGTACTTCTTGAAATAATATTTATTTTTCTTTGATGACTTAAAATTGATTTATAATAATATTTCTTGTTTTAATATTCGGACTTCACAGCTAATTTGTTTATCTTTTTTTTTCAAATCAAATTCCATCTGGAAAATATGACCTTTCTGGCGTGAAACGATCAGCGTTGTAAAATGCATGGAATAAATTACTGCGCACTGTGTGTGTGACTATAGTAGCATATTATTCACCTAGAGGGAGAAAAGGGACTTTATTGACGAGTGTATGTTTTCAGTACGAGTCGTAGGCGAGCAAGTACGAGCCGAAGACGAGTACTGAAAATATACACAAGTCAATAAAGTCCCTCTATACCATGATTCATACGATATTTTATATAATTAATTAATTATTAATAATTAATAATAACTTATTATAATTTTAAAAATAATTTAATAACTTATTAATAATACTTTTTCGACGTTTGGAATTTAATTAAAAATTAAATTCATTAGGGAAAGTACAAATTGAGGATATTTACTCTTTTTTAATGTAGATTCGTAGAAAAGGACTACCTAGGGTTACGGTCAAAGTTTATCGAAACTCATCAGATAAATGATCTACCTTGAATGTATAAAAAAAACTTAAACAAAACGTATGCATTTCAATTGTGAAATTTCCACCCAGAAAATAATAGATTAGACAGAAAAGTATAATTCCCTTAGTTATTATTTTCCCCCTCTCACTGCTCTTTGTATTATTTATTGAGAAAACCGTAACCCTAACGTATATTCCAAGATAATTAAAAATTTAAATGTGCCATGCACGCGTCAGATCACAGCAGTTAATTGCAAGTTCTGTAATCCTCCATCTCTCTTCTTCGTAATTTGAATTAAATATTTATCGATCAAACATTATTTTTTAAGATCACGAGTTAATTTCATTTTGAAACAGGAGATAATTCTCTCTTTATTCTGATCCCGATTCTTTATCGATGTATCGTTACTCGAATAGTAATTTCTAATTGTACACAGTGCACATACATGAACTCAAAATTCTCGAATGCCTGAAGAGGAACCGTTATTAAAGCACTGGAAGGTCGTAAATTTCCCTCGCGTCTGGCAAAAAAAAATTTAACTGCATTCCAAGTGTGAAGTAGAATCAGAGATGAAGGATTCGGAAAACCACATTTTGCATCTACTCGCATTTAATGATCTGAATCGTAATGATTGAAGTAAAAAGTTTCGGCCAAAGTATATGTCAGGATAATTCCATTTTCAGGAATCGAGTCATTCTTTTACAATTAAGGGAATTCTTTTACAATGAGGGGAAAACTTTTTACCTAAATCGTTCAGATCTTTAGCCATCTCATAACATTTTAAGTATTCTCTTATCTTTCATCACATATTCAATTATAGGCCTAATAGATAGCACGAGAATTTTAAAGTTGTCTTCGGAACGCTTTTACATAAATCATGTTCCTCATTTTCTTTTAATCACGCATGAGAATTAAGTACGACGTACATTTTGCTTTGCATTTTGTCTATTCAAGTTTAATTTTTATTCAATAAGGTTTAATTTAAAATCGACTTTTCTATTTATAAACGCATTCGCATTGATCGGGAAATCACCGGGAATTTTTGATAACCCGGAAAAACGGAGAAATGACGGTGAATTTATTTTTGACCGGGAAAGTTACATATTTTTAGAATAAAAATATATCTAATCGCTTGAAATATTGCACACTTTATATCAGATGATGCAATAATACAATTTAAAATAATTTTTCTATCTTTTCTCTTTTTTGGGAAATTATTTGCATATTTAAAATAGGTTCGATTTCAACTTTTTTTAAATGTTAAGTTTATTTGTTAAATTTTTTAATTATGATATTCAGTTTACAGTGTACAATTGAAAAATATTTTACTTCACAAATTTCCCATTTTTTAAGCGTACAATTTTAATTTTTTTTTTAATTTTGTAATGCAGTTTTGAAGAATTAAAGAATAAAAAATTAAAAGCATTTAAAATTGAAAAGTTTGTATAAAAAACTTTTTAAGTTTCTTAACTGAAAATATAAATTAGTGAATGATGAAAAAAATTGAACTATACTTCAAGTATTAAAAAGTGAACAATAATATTGATTTTACAAGACGATTCGAAATCCGTTCAGATTTAAAGAATTTATTGATTTTAAATATTAAAATTGAATTTAGAAAGAATTCTATTAAGTTGAGGAAATACTTTAAAGTATTGAAAAGATTCATAATTCATTTAAAGCAATATTTAGATTTTACAAATTTCGAACACAAAATTTAGAAACGTTTTAAGAATTTTTAAAGTTTTCATAAGAATAAAACAAGTTTTTTATGATTTCTTAATTTTTTGAGAATATTGGAAGTTTTTTTTTAAGATTTTGAAATAAAATTTTAAGCTATTTAAGGATTTTGAAAGGTTTTAAGATAATAGAAACATTTTATTGATATCCCTGGGAAATTTTTAAATTATTTGTAAGAAAAAAATAATTTTAAGAGAATATTTAAAAATATTTCAAAACAAAAACAAATTTAAAATGATCAGGTAGATCCATATTTTTAAAAGTGTAAACGTTTACATACTGTATATAACTGTATATAAGTACTGTAATTTACCGTATATGTGTAAATTATTGAGCGTTTAAATATAAAAGCTTTAAAATAAAAAGCTTTCAAGCTTATTTTTTAAAAGTTCAAAATTCAAGAGTTTTACTTTGAGTGCTTTAGTTTAAAATTCAGCTTTTATTACTTAAAATAAAACTATTTTTAGCTTTAAAAGGTCGAAATTTTTTTATTTCATTGACCGTGAAAAATGTGTGCAAACCGGGAAATGACGGAAGATTTTTTTACTTTTAATAGACACCCTGGAAGATGGTAAGAAGTTCTTTGCCTTTCATTTCGGGATATCAAATTTGAGTTCATTCAAAACCTACGTCACGTTGCTAAAAATTGATCGTTTGTAGTGGGAAGTTCAACTATGAAATATTTCATTCAGAATTTATCTTTTTGGTTTGATAATTCAAGTTCTTGTTTGCAAGTTGAACTACTTTTTAAACATTCAGTTTTATTGGTTCAAGATTTAACTAGTTTGTGAAAAATTCCTTTTTCTTGCTAGAAAATCAATTTTTTCCAACTGAAAATGTATTCCAAAAATGGTTGAAATGCAACTATTAAATGTGTCATATATATAATTCATCTTTTTAAGGCTAAAATTCAACTGCTTGGTTGAAAATTGAATTATATCTTTAGATATTCATTTTATTGGCTTCAGATTCAGCTATTTTGTTGAAGATTCGTTTCTTACGTTGGTGATTTTTTTTAACTTTTAGTTTAACTATTCCTTTTTTGATTAAAAATTGATCATTTTTAGTTGTAAATTTAACTACATATTTGGTTGAAAATGTATGTATTTTGTTGTAAATTTATATTTTCTGGTAGAAAATGAATCAGGTTGATTGAAAATTTAACTACATACTTCATTGAAATACTTTGTTAAAAATTCATTTTATTAATTGCAGTTGTATCTCTTCCGTTTTAAATTCAGCCACATATTTTATTGAAAATTATCGAAAATTCAACCATTTGGTTGGAAATTTATCCGTCTACGTTCAAACACAACTATTTGATTGTTAATGCTACTCTTTCATTAATTTTTGTTGTTCTTGAAAATTCAACATTATTTTTATTTAAAATAATTTATGCAACTAATTTCGTGAAAAGTAATTTTCAGACATCTTGGTTTTTGAAGTCTGTTCAAATATTATGTTTCTATGTTTTGTGTTTTATTTTAGACGTTTATGAAATGCTAGAAACGGGAGAAGCTGAAAAAGTTTTCAAAATAGCGTGACATAGTTTTTGAACGACGCGGCCCCTTTAATTATAAATTTTAATCAGGGAAAAGATATCAGTTCTGAAGTTAATAAGGTTTTTTCTTAGACCTTTCTTTGGTTTTTGATCGTTCACTTTTTGATCTTTTCTTGAAAGGAAAATAAAAATAAATAAAATAAGGGTTGTGTCAGAAACGTGCGTTGAAGCAGCTGGTTGAAGCCGTCATTCTCCCATCACGGAAAGCATTATATATACGATATACGTGACCGTATCCATAATATGCATGATACTTGCTTTATTACTATCGTACGTGTGTATCTACCAAGTCTGCATGATTTTTCTATGACATGAATCTTACATTGCATCGCTTTTGCTATTTACGAAATTCTCCATTGATAAAACTTGTACTCTAAAGTATAATATTGTACTTTAAGTTCATTGTGGGTGAAATGGGCAATCAATTTTTACTTACATTGAATGGATTAGTATTGAAATTTAATTGAGGTCGAAAAATTAAATTGCTGTATCTTAGACTTTTAAAGTAGAGGATGCTTTGCAGGGAGTAAAACTGCTTTACTTTTGCTGGTAGCTAAAAGTGCATGGCGCGAAAAATCAATAAGATGAAATACTAATAGCTTTTTACTCTTAACAGTTTGACAGACTCGTCGCAGCGTGAAAATCTGGGGATTATCGTCCAGTACAAAGTGAAAGTGAAACTTTGCCTTGGAGCATTAGCAGGGTAAGTAAATTATTTTTAATTTCATTAACATGATTATTTTTAAATTCAATTTCAATTTATCTTCTTTCGCCATGAATTATGTTGAGAAAATGATTAAGAAGTTAGTTTAAGAAGAGAGCGGTAAGCACCCTCGGGTTTCGTATGCTACGGCAATAAAAGACTTGATTAATTGTATAAAAATAAAAGTTAATAATTTTGCTATTCGTTATAATTTAAAATAAGTATAATAATAGATTTATAATTCTATTTTATAATAGGAGCAAGGTGATCTAAAAAACAAATTATATTATTATATATATTGTTCCTCGAATACCCTATGACTGAATAATAATAATGCCCGATTTCCATTGACTAGCACAAATATTGTAGGAGCTAGGAGTGGTAAACGACGGACGGACGGTTACAGTAGTTGTAATGTTTTCCGAGGAAGTCTAAGAAACCCCAAAACATAACAAAATTACAAAAAAAATAAAATAAATTACTCGTTACTATTGATATCAAACTTTGAAATTTTAAGATTAAATAAATTTCAATTTTGAAACCTTTCAATTTTGATTACTTACCAGCAGTGGTGTAGACCTAAAAGAAAAAGTGGTCTAGTGGTACTTTCCATAAACTACGTTACTAGTTCGTTGGTGGTGGTGGGGGGGGGGGGGGGGGGGGGGGGGGGGGGGGTAGTTATAAGTGGAAATAGTTAAAAGTTAAAAGCTTTTTTTATTGAAAAGGCTGCTAATATATTTTTTGGTTCGGAGTTCATTTCATTTAGTTAAAAATTCTATTATTTGGTTGAAGATTTTATTATTTTGTTGAAAATGCAACTATATTATTAAAAATGTAGTCTTCTTTTTCATAAAAAATTCAAGAACTTTTTCAAAAATTAATTTTTAATTGGAGGTTAATCTTTTTGAATTGAAAATTCAATTATTTTGATCAAGATTCGTTTCATGTTCGGTTGAAAATTAAATTTTTAAACTTACAATTCAACTATTCAATTTTTGGTTAATAATTGATCTTTTTTAGTTGAAAATTTAACTATTTGATTAAACACTGATGTTTTTTTCGTTGAGAGTTCATTTTTTGGTTGAAAATTCGTCTTTCTTGATAGTAATTTAATCTTCTTGGGTGAAAATTTATCATTTTTGGTTAAAAATCCAAATGTTTAGTTCAAATATTAACTGGCACATGCTTCTTTGAGAATTCAACGTATTTAATTGAAAAGTCGATTATTTGTGTAAGTATCTTGTGCAAACATTATTTTAAAAAATAAAATATTCATTATTATAGCTAAAAATTCAACTATTTGCTTTTAAATTAACTTTTATGTTGAATATTATACTGTTTTGTTGAAAATTCATCTTTTTGGCTTAGAAAATTCATCAATATGGTTGCAAATGAAACTTTTTGGTTGAGAATTAAACTTTTTGATTAAAAAATCATATTTTTAGGTTAAAAATTAATCTCTTTCGTTCATAATTTGTCTTTTTTAGTAGAACATTAATCTTGTTGATCCAAAAATCATCTTTTTAGTTAAAAATCTAACAATTCTTGTTGACATTTTTTTTGTTCATTTCAAGTTTTTTTTATCAGTTTTTATCGGAAAATTGATCTGTTATTTCGTAGAAATTTCATATATTTTGTTGAAAAGTTGTCTTTTCATGTAGAAAATCAATCTTGTTGTTGAAAACTTCATCTTTTTGGATTGAAAATGGTAAAAAAGTCTTATGGTAAAAAAGAATTTCTTCTTGCTTGGAAATTTACCTTTCTTAGTCGAAACGTAACTTTTTTATTAAAAATTCGACTTTCTTCGAAAAATTTATTCTCTTTCGCTTGAAATTTGTACTATTTGGTTAAATATTAAACTAGTTTTTGGATGCAACTATTGATTGAAATTTATTTATTTTTGTTTGAAAATTCGTATTTTTGTTTTGAAAATTTATCTCTTTGGGCGGAAAATCTTCGTTGGTTGAAAGTTTAATATATTTCTGCTTGACATCTTATGAATTGAAAGTGTTTCGTATTGAATTGAAGTTGTTATCTACATTAATTTTATTTTAAACATAATTGTAAATGTAAGATCCGTCTTCAGCAAACGGTTACGTTATTTTCGGGGTGGGGAGGAGGCCAAAAAAGCCAAAAATTGTTATATTTTATGGATGGCTCATAACTGGAAAAATTTTCCGCTTGACAAGAAAATGGCTTGGCACTGCCAGGCCTTGAAGAAAAGTACATTGGTTCCGCCAGACTCCGCCAGACTTACTCCACTGCTTACCAGATTTAAAGTTTGATGTATTTGGGCTTTCAAAAAAATTATTTGTGAAGTTGTTTTGTCCGGTTTGAAGTGAAAATAGACTCTGATAGAGATGTGACTTTTATATAGTTTAATTTTTTATTGCAGAGAGCTGATTGCTGAGCTGCCATTCACATTGATGCATCCGAAACCTGAGGAAGAAGAACCCGAGAGAATACCTGTGGAACAGCCAAGTCCAGCGCATAACAACAATGCAAACGCCAGGGATGAAAACCTCATTCAGTTGGACGCGTAAGAATTAATCAAATTTAAATTCCTACCTTCAAAGTTAAAAAAAAAATTCAGAATTAGAAGCAATTACTTTTCTGAAATATTTTTATTCTGAAACGATTATTACTTATTTAAATTTGTCATAACTTCTCTTACCCTTCTTTTCTATACATGCATGTTATTTAAAAAGTGTTCCGTGCTTCAATCGGTAAAGGTTAAAATCCTAAAAAGTTAAAATCGTTAGATTTAAAATTGTATAAGAGGCAAAGGAAGAGATATTAAACGTGTAAATTTAAAACATATAAAATGTAACAACAAGAACTATAACATATAGGAATTTTTTGTTTTAATTTTGTAAAGTTCCAAATTTAAATTAATTTAAGAAGAAAATGATTGAAGTAAAATAATTGACAAATCGGTATCATTTCAAATTATAAATGAAATTTTTAAGTCACGTTTTTAAATTGCGATGTTGAAAGTTGTACAATTAAAATTTTCAAGCATTTAAAGTAGAAAGAATTTCGCTTTCAGAAAATGTCAATAGTAAATTTAGAAATTATGATCAGGGTGGCGACTGAACCGGGAAACTGAGAATTTTACAGGCCGGGAATCGAATAAAAAAACCGGGAATTTACTTCTGATCACAGCATAATTAAAGTTTTCATCAATCTTTTCATAAATGGCACGATTCAAAAGTTCCTTCTTACCAATTTTAGTAAAAGAGAGTCATTTAACTATTTTATAGAGTATACAGAAGTAGTATTTCGAAGAGGAAATATTTCCGAATTGTAATATAATTTTTTTTACATTTTTCGCTTGAAATTTACATTCTATTTTCTTGAAAATTCAACTACATGTGTGTAAAAACTAGAAAATAATTTGGTTGAAATATTCCTCATTATATTAGAAAATTCATCTCTTTGAAAAAATGTAACTACTTTGTTGATAATCAATTTTTCAAATAAAAATTTAACTATTCCAAAAGAGAATTGAACTATTTTTTTGATTTTTAACGGAAAATTCAACTATTCTATTTTTGGTTGTAATTGTATCTTTTTTCGATGAAACTTAAACTATTTAGTTGAAAATTGATATTTTAAATTTAAAAATCAAACTAATGTTGTTAAAAATTTATCAGTTTGGTTGAAAGTTCATTTATTCAACTGAAAATGTAACCGTTCTACTTTGAGTGGAGAATTGACCTTTTCTAGCTCAAAATTCCACCACTTGGATGTAAATTGATCAATTAGATCAATTGATCAATTAGATTAGATATAAATTTACTTAGTTGGAAAATAAACTCTTTTGTTGAAAATTAATTTTTTTTTGAAGATTCATAATTTTAATTAAAATTTCATATCTTGGTGGAAAAATGAGCTTTTTCATTAAAAACTTGTTTTTTCTTTGGATGAAAAGGAATTTTTTTTACCGAAAATTTAACTATTTTTCTGAAAATCTGATTTTTTTTTGGTTAAGAATTAAATTTTTAATGAAAAATTCAACTGTTATATTTTTGTTTAAAATTTGATTGTTTTATGAAAATTAAAATGTTTTCTTGAAAATTGGTAGAATCTATTCTTTATTTAAAAATCAAACTATTTTTTCAAAATTCATCTTATTGGTTGAAAATTCATGTTTCACGTATTTTGTTTTATAAAACGACTTTTTTTGGTGGAGATTCGACTTGTTTTTATAGAAAATAATTTTTTCCTGTGAAAGTTAATGTTATTGTTAAAAATTTCTTCTTTTTGGTTAAAAATTTATGTATCTCAGGTAAATATTCATTATTTTAGTTGTAAATGCATCTCTCAGACTAGAAGATTCATTGTGATTGAAAGTTCATCAGTTAAGACGAAAATCGATTTTTTTTTTACTAAAAATGTAACTATTTCATTTTATGTTGAAAATTGATTTTTTCCAAGTTCAAAATTCAACTATTTCGTTAAAATTCGTGTATTTTGCTAAAAAATTGTATTTTTTGGGCAGAAAATTATTCCTTTTTTTATTAATCTTCCTGTTTGAAAATTAATGTTATTGTTCAAAAATGCATCTTGTTGGTTAAAAATGTAAGTATTTCAGTTAAATATTCATAATTTTAGTTGAAAATTAATTTATTTTGCAATTTTTTGCTCTGTTGTGTTAAAAGATTTTTAGAATGAACTTCATAATTTGAAATAAATGTATGCGCTTTGCGAAAAATATGATTATGTTGCTGTTAATTGACCGAGAAAATTGAAAAAGTTGACCGATAAATGACCGGGAATTTAAAATCGTCCGCTGAATCGCCACTCCGATGATAATTTCGACTTGATTTATTTGTTTATATTATGACGTTTTTTAAACTTATTTACCGATTCAAGCAGGATAAAAGATTATTTTTTCATTTATATGTTGGAAAACGTTTTTGTTGAATTAATATTTTGAAATTCGTTTACTTTGTTGAAAATGTAACTATATTGTTCAAAAAAAGTTATCTTTTTTATCAAAAATTCAAACCTCTTCGATAAAAATTAATTTTTTCATTGAAGGTTTATCTCTTTGATTGAAAGTTTAACTATTTTAATGAAAATTCGTTTCATGCTTGGTCTTCATAGGGTCTTATTGAAGACACTTGTCATGTTTTTAATTTTTTTACGAAACGCATTCGAACGTAATTTGAAGATGTAAAATCTGACTGGATATCCTCGGTTTTTTGTTTACAGTGAAGGCGAAGGGGATGACGACATAATATTTGAAGATTTTGCGCGTCTGAGGCTGAAAGGAGAAGTAGATGCCTGACCAAACAAGCTGAACGGTTGTACCTGCACGGCACGATAAAGCGTGCTCTCTTTCTCTCCCTTACTTTAAAATCAATGTCTCGATACTAGAATTCAACGACTATTCGAGATTCTGACTTAAAAAGCTCAGAATTGACATCGGCTTAGGTAATCTGATTCCGAGTCAGTAAAGGCGGCAATCGAAGCCTTTAATTGCCATCCCAGGAAAGACGAAATCATTCAGAAGGACAAAGTATTCCTCCTGGCACGAACACATTTTATTCAAGATTCTCGAACTAGACTTCTTAGATTTCTCTCACTGAAGTTCCAGTTCAGATATCAAAATCAGACAAAATATCAGTTGCGCGGAATCATCTTGCATATTAATTCTTTAATCAGGGCTTTCCCTTGCGCGTTTCAGATTACTTCAAAGTATTGTTGTTTCGTCAGCATCTTTTAAAATGTTTTGTTCGTTTCATGTTTTAAATAATTTTTTAATACAAAAATTAAAAATGTTTGCATATTTGAAGTCTTTCTAAGACTATAAACTTCGCGGCAAGGCCTCTATGGAATTTGAAGTTGGTACTCTCGCTGGAAGCGATTGAGGGATTTTATTCGTGGCAAGTGTTGCCAAAGTCCAAGTGGAAATACACCCACATTTGAACTGGATTAAAGTTGAAAATTTTGTAAGTAGTTGCGTGCTGTGCTTCATTTGCCCAAGTTCTAGTTTATTTAGAAGTTTACGAGCAAACTCGAAGCTCTTCAATTAGAAAGAACAGTGTTTCGAAACATTGCCGAAAAACAAACTTTAATGCTACGAAAATTGTTTTTCAAGTCGATAGTTGTAAAATGAAATGCAAAGATGTGTAAAGCCGTTAATAATTTAACGACTTGTGACCATCTGTAAAATATGAGTTCCACACCTGTCAATCGTCAAGATTTTTCACACCACTTTGTGTAAAGGTACGACCACAGAGGCTATAATTTATTAAAGAAAATTTTCAATTTACTGTGTCGATAAGCGTAAAATAAAACGGTAAAGAAAAATTGACCGAACTTTACAGATTTAGTCGAAATGCACAAATTCGCCGCCAGTTGCAATTATTCGCTCAATATGTTTATTATACTTTAGTGTTTTGTGATTTACGTTTTCACGTTTTACGAGATTTAAGACATTTTGTTACTTGTTGATTAACTCGATTCTTTTTAATCACAACATTCAATTTGAAAATTGTTTTTATATTTCACTTCTAGACTATTCGTATTTTGTTCAATTAATGCTTGAATCTCGAATTTTCTTGGAGAGTTGAAGTTTCTAATGAGAAAAGTAGTTAACGAGAATGAACTTTGTAACACTTTCTGAAATTTGCAGCTTTCGAAATTGATTGAATAACGAGCTACTCAGATGTGTTTGAATGCGGCATTTTTAAAGTACAAAATAAAACTGGAAAGTGTTAATTTTATTCCGTTTTATATATAAATATATATAATAGAAGTTGCTGTTTATGAAATAATGTTGTCCTTTTTCTATTGCTTTTAATCTAAGAACAAATTTTATGCTGAATGCTCGCACAATCGAAATATTTTATCCGCATACAATGGTTAAATATCTATTTTATCTCCTAAAAGACGTTATTTATCTTGAAATTTCCTTTGACTTTGTACTCTATTATAAAGTTTTCAACGAATTTTTAACTTATTTTTAAAAATCAGAAAATAATGCTCATCGATCAAGTCTCGCGATCGGTAAATTTGATCACGAACGTGTAAACATACAGTCTGATTTTGAATTTAATACAAAGATTTACAGTATATTTTCTACGCCTAAAAGATTTAAAGTATAATAATTAAGTGGCGATGGTAAATAATCGTTCCCTTTTTCTCAAGTCTTATCCCAAAGGTTCTTTTTAGACAAAAGCTTGCATAAAAAAGTCATCTGGAATCAAAAAGTTTGGTATGAAACTTGAGAAAGGTGAAATTTTTAAGTGCCACATCAGTTGATAAATTATTGATAAACCTTGATAAGTCTACGTCCGAACTGTGGTTTATTGTAAACGAAAATGAGTATGTCCCTCATTGTCAAATGGACATTTCGGTACCTTCATGTTGAAAAATTCTCTCTCGGAGTGTACGTATAAAACGATTACTCTGATCTTGGCCTTCTAAAGTCTAAACTAACCACTCTTTTTTTTTATTTGGCCCCTCGTTTTATTACATTGAATTCCTTCGGATTCTTTTGACATCCTTGAAATCTTTTGAATTTCACGCATTTTTTATGTACTTTTACCGAGGTTCTGGTGATTCGGATCCCACCTCAATTCAATCTCAGTTCAATCTTCCTCCATATCGTTGCCTATTCGGTTTTATGTTTTCCTTTCCTGTTCTATACTTGCGAATACTTTAGCGACTTTCATTTAATTATAGAAGAAATTCAAATTAATTTTCAAAAAAAGTCACTGGAAAAAAGTATTTTAAAAACTAAGCAATATTAAGCGATATTAAAAAACATATTCTCACAATAAAATAATTTTATCTCACTAAATTTTCGACAGTTTTCAATATATTTAAGTACTAATTTATTTTTTAAGAATACTTGTAAATTCTTTAAAAAAATTAAATTATTTAGACAATTTTATTTGGTTCAAATGTAACGTAATGCAATGTAAACATAATTTAAAAAATTTTATTCAAATAAAGTTCAGTTTTGTCCCCTGGACCGGGAAATCACCGTAAATTTTTCGAAACCGGGAAACCCCGGGAAATGAGAGCGAATTGATTTTTGGACGGGAATATTACAAATTTTAGAAGAATAATCTGAATTTTTATCTTCTTTCATTATGATATAATTTAGTTTATGATGCGTAATTCGAAATTTGTTTACTTAATGAAAATTTCCATTTTAGATTTTTATTTTTAAGCGTTATTTTTTAATTTAAAGAATTTTAAAATGCAGCCTTGGAAGACTTAAACAATTGAAAATTAAAAGCGTTTGAAATTGAAAATTGTTGATAAAAGAAAATGTTTGCTTTGTCAACTGTAAATAAACAATAATTTATTTGTTAAGACGATTTTAAATTCGTTTAAAAGTTCAGAATTTCCCAAGTTTAATTAAAAAAATTAAACTGGTTAATTCAAAAGCCTTAGTCGTAAAAAATGTCAATTTAAATCTAAATTGTTTGATATAGAAAGCTATGAACCGTTAAAATTTCAGAAAGCTTTTAAAATTTCAACGTTACAATTTTAATTGTTCTGTTTAAAAAATTATTCATTTCTAAGTGAAACTGTTGAATTTTGATGTATAAATAACAATTAAACACTTACTATTTCTAGAATAATTTGAGTAATTTTGATAGATGTTTAGAGGTTTGGAAAGATTTAAAATTAATTTAATACTTTTAATTATTTCAAATCATTAAAACGAAGTGTGTGTTCCTACAATATCCGGCTAGCCGTACCAAAATTCAGGTACAAATAGCCATGGCTTTATTTAAAACAAAATTTCGAGTTTTTAGATTTTGAGCACAAAATGTATAAGCTTTTAATAATTCTGAAAAGCTTTAAAAGAATAAAATCATTTTCTTAAGATTGCTAGGAAAATTGAAAATTTTTATTTTGAAAAATGATTTGAAATTCCAATAATTTTAAAAGACATTTAGAAGTTGTAAAAAACTTTCAATAATAATTTTAAATTTAAAAAAACATTGAGATTTTTCAAGACCGAAATAAAATTTGGAATCTCTTTAAGGGTATCTAAACTATTTAAAATAAACATAATTCAACTTTTAATGTAAAAATGGTTCAGCTTATAAAAAAGTCAATGTTTCTAGCTTAAAATTGGTTAGAATAATATAATATAAAAAGTAATTTAATTTATTGATTGATTTTTTCAATTTAGAGCATTGAAAGTATTAAACTGGATTTATATTTTTGGAACTGAATCTGAATTTTTTAATTTGAAAAGTGTTAGTACTTTCCATCCTATAGGTATAAGTTATTGAGCATTTAAATACAATATTTTTGAATTAAACCAATTATAAACTTCAATTTAAAAAATTTAAGTGTTCCATCTTAAGTGCTTTAATTTGCTGTTCATTTTTCATTAATTCAAATGGAAAATGATTAGCTTTTAGTGTTCGAATTTCTTATTTTCTGAAAAATTCAGAAAAATAGACTAAAATACAGAATTATTTGTAACGTATCGCATTTAAATATTAGATTTACAAAAAACTGACTTTTTCTCATGTTAAATCAACGGAAAGCTTCCTGGTTTTTGCACGACCCCTAAATATTAACCGTTTTCGCCCAAATTTGGAAGAGATTAATTTTTTGGCATTCGAACAAAACTAGAGAGTGAGAGCAAAGACATTAAAAAGGTGAAAAATAAGGGCCACCCTAGTATGCATGCCAAAATGAAGGCCAACCTAAAAAGCAGAGTCGCCAAGAGAGAAAAAAATCGTTCGAGGTTTTTTTAAGAAATAAGATTTTTTCATTTTTAACAATTAAAAATCTAATTTTCTCGTACACGACACAAAATATGAATAGCAGTTCACAATTCGAAATATTTTAGCTTCCTAAAATATATTAAATTATACCCTTGGAAGATGTTTATATTGGTTGATTCAATAAATTTTTCCAAATATATAGAAAAAATGTAATAAATATAATTTTTACCGTTCCAAAATCTCATTTTATTTTGCAAAATACGCCAAATATGTATAGCAGTTCATATTTAAAAATGGCTCAGCTTTCTGAAATCTATGAAAGTGTACCTTTGCCAGATGTATATATATATTGTGTGTTTTAACAAGAATGTCCAAAGAAATATTTTAAATCTATCAAATCGACTAAAATATCATTTAGTTTGACGAACTTCAAGATTTTATTTTTAAATACGTTTTTTCTAGTTGAGCATCAATTTTGAAACTCGTACCTCTTCCAGAAATTTATAAAATGATACTCTTACCAGATATTTATATTGTGCACTTGAACAAATTAAAAAAAAGTTAGTAAATATCGACTGACGTTTGTTCAAATGCACAAAATAAATATATGGCGCAGGTATCATTTTATAGATTTCAGGAAGGTGGGCAATTATCAATTATGAATTGCTATCCCTATTTTGCATAGTTTTCGAGAAAAAATGAGATTTTGTATCGGTAAAAATTATATTTCTTCGACCTTAGGAATAAACACCAATTTTTCTTCACTTTGAGGCTCATGAACCTTAAATCTCACAGAACATGTTCATTAAATATTGAATTAAAAATAGACGTTTTAAAAAATAAGCTGTTAAAGTTTGTTAAAGTAAATGCTATTTTGGTCCATTTTTATCAATCTTTTCTATATTTTTGGAAAAATGCATCGAATTAAACAATATGAACATCTGAAAAGAGTACAATTTAATATATTTCAGGAAGCTGAAATATTTTGAATGATAAACTACTGTTCATATTTTGCGACATTTTCGAGAAGAATCAGATTTTTAATTGTAAAAATGAAAAAATCTTTTTTCTTAAAAACGCGTAGTTTTTTTTTCCTTCTTGGCTCAAAATAACCGGAGGGCATTCCCGAAACACATACAAAAGATAAACTGGACGTGCAAATACTTTTGGGTTGAACTTCTTCGAGGCTAGCCATGGAGGGGTTCTTTTAACATGTAGGTATCGATCTGAAATGAAGAATTCGAAGATGGTTCTTAAATAATAAAAATATAGAGAAGTAGAAGAATTTCAGGTGTAAATGTCTATTTATCTATTAAAACTAACTAAGAAATGTATACGCTACGTTTTCATGTTACTATTGTCAGTGGCTTTCGTCGTGATTGCGATCCTCAATTAAAATGTTTCGTTGAAACTGGACAAAAGTTTGCAAAGCTAACTCACGTGTGTGTAAATACGTAAATGTTTAGAAGCAGTATTTTTTATTGTTTTATTACCTATCTTAGGCAGGAATAGATTGTACGTCTCAATTTAGTAGAAATAAAAAGGTTTCCTTTAAGGCAATATTCTGCTTTGAAACGATCGAAAATAAAGTTATATTTGTGAAATTTTTTTGAGATTATTGTTAATGATATCTATTGAACGTTTGTCTGGCCTAATAAACACAATCTTGAAATACATTTAAAATTTTTTTAAAGTTTATTTTATGCACTTTTTATACATAAGAACGTCAGTCAAAGTCCTAAACAGAAAAATTAAACAATTTTAGATTCAGCATGACTCCAGCAACCGGCTGAACTGGGATTTCTGATATACATGTAAAAATAACAAAATGGCGAAAAAAAAACAAACAAAAAACGAAAAAAGCGGGTTTATTTTCAGTTTTTTGCAAAAAAAAATATAGTAAAAATGATTTTTTCAATAATCCTAGTTGACCTTTACTGACGTTTTTATGGATAAAAAGTGCATAAAATAAATGAAAAAATTTTTTAAAATGTATTTCAAGATTTCATAACTTTTTTTTCAAGCGTTTCAAAGTAGAATACTGTCTTAAAAGAAGAAATAAAAAGTTTGTTCTGCTATACGTACAAATAAATTCATTTCAATTAATCTGTTTACTTCTACTGATTAAGCGAACATTCTATATGAACATATTGCAATGCCAAAGGAAATAATTTGCTTTAATGGGTCATATAAATAAGTTTGCAAAAACCATTAAACGCTAAGAAATGCTGAATAGCATGCGAAGTAGTATCTTGTAAATGTCCAATTATTATTTATATTGTCGCTAAGAAAGTAGAAACGCGTGTCTGTGTCTGTGAATAAAGTAAAAGAATGAAAGTGCGTGTTACAGTCACGCTTATAAATAAATGTCAATTTTCAGCAAACGAATGTCTTTGATCAATAAAGAAAATAGATTTATGTATCGTAAAAGTTGAGGAAATTAAGGAAGATTCTGTGATTGATGAGAGTCAGTCGCATTTTTTTTAGAGAGTGAAATCAAATTATGTAAAGGAAAATTGTAAATGAGAAACGAGCATCGAAGAAATTTCAAATTTTACCATCGATTTTAAGAATATTAAAAATTTTATAAGTTTTTTGTAACAGTTTGTTTTGTGGTTTATGCAATGTTTTGGAAAGGAAGACTGTAAAAGAGATTTGAAAGTGTGACTGCATACTAGTATGTGAATTACTTGTTTCCATAAGAATAAAATAGTTTAAAAATATTTTACGAATAGCTGACAAGGATTCACACAGTGTTGGTGCACTGCACTGCAAAATAGTGCTCTATGTAAATTGCATTTAAGTATCGAGGAGTATTCTTAATAATCGTTTTTTAACATCGAGTCCTGGTTTGTAAGAAATTCGAAAACAAAATTTACTGGGTGGAACTAAATAAGAGACGATAAGAGAGGAAAATTATATTAACGTGTATAAAATTAAATAATTAAGAATGAAATATATATATAAATAATATATTATATGTAAAAAATTGTGTATTCTCGTATTATGAGTGTAGTAATAATAACTTAATAAACCAAGAAAATTCTAAGGGTGTCTTTCTTTTTCAATTCAGCTTTAAGTATTATTTTACTATTTAATTTAAGTGGTTTTTTAGAGTACCGTCAAACGGTGTAATCTAGGAATTTTCGAAATTACTCTATTTGACGTTAATTTTAATTGATTTTATTCAAGTTCTACAAGTGAAGTTTGTGTGGGCGTGATGAAAAGTAGAGTACTGTTTTAGTTCTGAGTTTCGAACGTGTTTCGGCATCAACAGACAGTATTTTAAATTTCGCTCTTATCAACCTTACCAACCGAGAATATTCTTGTGATTTGTTATGTAATTCTCGTCTGCTGATGCTGGTTTCGCAATTTTTGTATGCTAGTTCTGTGCTCCCATGTGATCTGAAAACATAGAAGCGTTACTCCTTTCTATGAAATTGTTATAAATTTGAAATTGATTTAAGTAGTCTACGATTGTAAAACAAAGTCACGTGCGCTTGTCAAAATGAGATCAATAACTGAATATCGTAAGTGCAAGTCTTTAAATCCAAAATCGTGAATGATTTTTTTATAAATCATACATAACAGAAGAAAGTAATTTATGGATCAAAGGAAAGGAAAATATGGGAAAGATAAGTGACAAAAGTGATAAAAATTTGGGCAATAAGAGATTGCAATATATTATGCGATTCAAGATGATAACTTGATTGAAGAAGTGATTTTTTATCTATAAATAATAAATAAAATGAGCTGGAAAAAGACTTCGTTGATATTATGTATGTTTGGATTTTTGAAAGAATTTAGACCTTCTGAACCATTTGTAACAAATTATCTTATTGGACCGTGGAAAAATTTTACTTCTGAACAAGTAAGTAATATTTTATTCGCAGGTTCTTTCTTTTTATCAGATATGAAAATGAGAACGGTTTATATTTAACTTTAAAGTATTCAGGAATTTTTTAATCGCGAATTTAAAAAAATAAACGTGATGTGACTGCTTAATATACAGGATTAAATCATATCAAATATCAACAAGACGTTGAAAATTGTGAATTTTGCAGTTACTTTTATTTTGAAATTATATTTATTGTCCCAAGTAACAATGCTAATGTGAACAATTGCAATATTAAATATTATCAGTTGAAAACATTGCAATTTGAAGCGCTTAAGATAGAAGATTATCTTCAATTTTAAACGCAAATGAAATTCTCGACACTGTAAAATTACCGAATTGGAAAATTCCAGAAGAATAAAATTCCTGTACAGTTTAAAACATTAGCGATTTGGTAAATCCCAGGATAAACAGATTCCCGACAGTTTATAATATTGACGAATTATAAAATATCCGAACTAGAAAATTACCGAATATTAACAATTAAATTTGTTTTGCAAATATTATTGATTAATTAAAAATAAAATAATCAAATATTTTAACAACAAAACAATTTGTAATGTTTAAACTTTCTAAAATTATTGTTTGAACACAAATTTTGTTTTTAATTTTTATCCAGAAATATATATTTTTTCAATTATTGTTATTTTGAATTCCAACAATCTAATAAACTTTATACATTAAAAATATCTGATTATTGTATTTTTAATAAATGATTTAAAAAAAATTAATTTGTTTAATTTGGAAATTTGCTACTTCGGATATTATATAATTTCGCAATTTTCTGCCGGGAATTTTCAAATTCGGTAATATTAACTGTCAGGAATTTTATATTTCAGGAATTTTATTATTTGGAAATTTTATTATTTAAGACTTTTATAGTGTCTGGAATTTTATTTTTCGGGATTTTTCAGTCCCGGTTTAATTTAAAGTTTTCAATGTTTTGAAATTACAAAATATTTATTTCTTGAGTATAAAATTTTAGAAATCTAAATATAAATGATTGGGATACTGGATGTTTGAAGTAAAGTCTTAAAATTGAAAATTGAACATTGAAACATTTATAGATAAAGAATTTCAAAACATTGTACACATTTTTTATTAAAAAACAAATTTTACACAAATTTGAAGAGGCGACTGAAAAATAAAATTGCCGAATAATGAAATTCCCGGATTGGAAAATTCCCGAATAATAAAATTTCCGAATAGTTTATCATATTAACGAATTAAAAAATTTCCGGCAGATAATTGCCGAATTATAAAATATCCGAAATTAAACAATTAAGATTTTTTATTCATAAAATTAATTAAATTATTAGAATTAAAGTTATATTACAATTTAAATTATTTTATGGATAAGCATAATTTTTAATCACTTTCTAAAATTATTGTTTGAATACATTTTTTTTTAATTTTCTCCAGAAATATATATTTTTTTCATTTATTATTATTTTAAATGCAAACAATAATTTTAGAAACTTTATACATTAAAAATTGACTACTTTGGATATTGTATAATTTGGAAATTTTCTGCCGGGAATTTTGAAATTCGGTCATATTAACTGCCAGGAATTTATTATTCGGGAATTTTATATTTCAGCAATTTTTTTATTTGGAAATTTTATTATTCGAGACTTTTATAGTGTCTGGTATTTTATTTTCGGGATTTTTCAGTTGTCCCGATTTAATTTAAACTTTTTAATATTTTTAAATTACAAAATATTTATTTCTTGCATATAAAAATGTATAAATCTGAATAAAATGATTGGAATACTGGATGTTTTAAATTAAATCTTAAAATTAAAAATTGTACATTGAAGCATTTATAGATAAGCGATTTCAATTCATTATAAAAAGTTTTTATTACAAAATAAATATTACACAAATTTAAAGAGGCGGCAGAAAAATCTTGAAAAGGAAATTTGCCGAATGATAAAAATCCTCGGTCGAGCTCTTCCCCCACCACGACCGCGATGGCTCGGCATCCGAGAATTCTTCCGTTCGCTATTTACGTTGCCGTCAATGTTTTAGGTCTTTTAAGGAAATTTTAAAGTGCAAAAAGTCATTCTATGCTTTGTTAATGAGGCTTATAAAAGAATTTTGAAATCATATAATATTTATGTCTCATGATAATTTTCTTGTCACATGAGATAACCTCAAGTATGGCAAGTTTAATCAAAGGTTTATGAATAATTTGTTAATGCTAACTAATTTTTCAGTTTATTCCGCGAGAGAATGATGTGCTCGCTATTTTTTTGAACCAAATATGAGATAATTACTTCCACAATATGTATTCTGAAAGTCGAACTTTTACCGTTTGTAAACACTGATGCGCGCGTGGCAACGTACGTAGCGAGCGAAACAATTCGCATCATGCACCACGCATCAAGATCAGACTTGAGAGTGGGGGAACATCGTTTCCACGAGAATTACTCCCCCTACGGTCCCATCCACGGCAAGGTAAATAGCGTCGACTGTAATTGCCGAATTATAAAATATCCAAAATTAAACAATTAAGATTTTTTATGCATAAGATTAATTAAATTGTTAGAATAAAAGTTATATTACAATTAAAATTAGTTTATTGAGAAACTTAATTTTTAGTTGTTTATATTCGCGTATTTCCTAGATGGAATATTTTATAATTCGGCCATTTTCTGTTGGCAATTTTATTGTTCAACAATTTTCAATTCGGAAATATTATAAACTATCGGAAAATTTATTATTTGGGAATTTTCCAATTCGGTAATACTATAAACTGTTCAGGCATTGCATTATTCAGTTATTTTCCAATTAAGGAATTTTATTATTTGGAACTTTTATTTTTCGGGAATTTTGCATGAGTTTCGGGAATTTTATTTTTCAGGATTTTTCAGTCGTTCCAATTTAAAAACGTTCAAAATAGAACATGATCTCAAATTAAACACATAAATTGTAGAAGAAAAAATTCCTCAAGGCAAGTTTCAACACTTAAAGAAATTTTTGATTTGAATGCTGAAAAATGTATAATTTCAGATTTGAATCAATTCAAAATTTTGTAATTTAAAGCGTGGAGCGTGAAAGAATTTCAATAATTTTCCAATAATTCAATTAAGAACGTTCAATATTAAGAAATTTCACCTTGTGTCCTGTAAATCTGAACATTCTTTAGCTGTGATTAAAGAATCTCGCATTTAAAAAGTTCAGTAACTCTTGCTTTCTTCTAATTTTTGTTCGTTTCTAATTTTCTTTTTGAATTCTTTCAATGTAAAAATTCGATTTAATTTAATTCCCCTCTCTGTTTAATCTATTTCTGTTTTAAAAACATATTTTTCTTAATTTTGTTACAGAAGTGATTAACAAGAATTTAATTTACAGGTGAACCAGGATATTTATCCACTTGGAACCTACTTCAATTTAGCCTTTCTGATCCTGGTGTTCCTGATAACTGATTTTTTGCGATACAAGCCAGTTATCGTTTTATGTGGATTATCTGGGACAATTACATTCTTGACACTACTTTTAGGGAAAACTGTATTTGAAATACAATTAGTAGAAGTTTTTTATGGATTGTTTCTTTCCACGGAAGTTGCTTATTACAGCTACATATATGCCGCAGTGGAAAAAACCCATTATCAAAAAGTCACTGGATTTACAAGAGCCGCATATTTGTTTGGACGATTTATGTCTGGTCTTGTGGCACAATGGAATACGTCTTTTGGTATACTGGATTATGAGCAATTGCTCTATCTGACGATATCTGGTATGCAGACTTAGAGTTAATACCGTACAAGCCTCGAACTCACCACACTATTGACACTATTTTACACTTTTTTTAAAGAATTCTATTTCTGTACTTTTCCTTGGAAATATTTTAGAAATTCTTCGCTAATTAGCTAAAATAATATGCTTCTTATGAATCAACAAAATAGTTTAATCCTCAACCAAAACAGATTGATTTTCTAACAAACAGTTCTGTTTTTAATTAAAAATGTGAGCTTTCTACAAGCAGTTCAATTTTCAACCAAAAAGATGAATTTTCAACATAGAATATTCATTTCCTACCGAATAGTTGAATATTCTAAGAAGAAAATTAATTTTCTAGCAAAAAAGACGAATTTTCAACAAATGACATAAATTTTTTTTATGTAGTTTAAACTATGGATGTGATGTTCGTCCACATTTTATTTGAATTATTCATTGTCTATACTTTGTTTTCGTTAAATTTTCATTTAAGAACATTATTTTTCAATCAAAAAAAAGTTTTATTCAAAACAATTTAATTTTGGACAGTGTTGAATTTTTAATCAGAAAATGTGAATTTTCAACAAATAAGTTCATTTTTTTTTAACTAATCAATGAAATTTTAAACAAAATAGTTTAATTTTCAGTTAAGATAATTAATTTTTTAAAACTATTTTTTAACAGATTATATGTCATTAAAAAAAAACTTTGAAGAAAGAAGTAATATTTGTTGTGATAGTTGATATTTTAACAAAAATATATTTTAATTTAAAATCAAAAGCTGTTGGATTTAACGAACAAAAAATAATTTTCAACCGCATACTTGAATCCTCAACTGTGACTGAATAGAGATCAATTTTTAAACCGAAAAGATTAATGTTTAACAAAATAGTTTTAATTAGAAAAAATTGTTAGTTGAATTTTCAACCCGATAATATAAATTTTCAATACAAAGTTCATTTTCAATAAAATAATCGAATTTTCAGTAAAAAAATTAATTTTTCACAAAAAAAAACTAATTTTAGCTATAAGTATATATTTTCAACAAAAAAATTAAATTTTAAGAAAGTAGTAATAGTTGTTGTAACAGTTAATATTTCTACCTAAAATATTTTAATTTAAAATTAAGACACTTGGATTCAACCAACAAAAACGTATTTTAGCAAAATATTTGAATCTTTAACTGAAATAGATTGATTTTCAATCAAATAGTTGTATTTTTAACCTACAAATGGATTCTCTACCAAAAAAGACGATTTTGAACCCAATAATAACATTTTGAACTAATAGGGATAAATTCTTAACTAAAAATTCAATAGTAGATTTTTCATCCGAAAATAATGCACTTTCAAACAAAAATAGGTAGATTTTATTATTGGGTTCTATTAATTCGGTTCGCATTTAAGTGGAAAAACGAGAAAAAAAGGACAATCGGGAAACATTGATGCCTGCGATAGATAAATGGGAATTTTGATATTTTATAGAATAAAGAATAACATTTTCTATAAACATTGAAGTTCACTTTTGATAATTTAAAAAAAGTTAGATTAGAAAACTATATATTTCTCTTAAAAATAAATTTAATATTGTATTGAATAGGCTCAACTGAAGCATTATTCTAGAAATGAAAGCTTCGGTATATTTTTTATTTTATGTTAAATTTCGATGTTGCGATTCTAGCCCTAGCTACCTTAGCATATAGAAAAACGAAAGTAATGTTTTAGAAACTAAAACACTTACTCTTACTTAAATATTTTAGCTCTTGCTTTCTCAGCTGCCTGGGCTTTTCTTTTACCATCGGTCAATAAGTCAGTATATTTCCATCGAATTAGCAACACTGATGTTTTGCCGCTGCCCAATAATCTACAAGCTGATGGGAAAAGCGATATTACATATGTACCAAATGATCAGTCTAGAAAAACAAAGCCTATTCTGCTAAAATTGAAGAATGCATACCTTCTTTTATGGAAAGATTTTCTAAGAGCTTATACGAATATTCATGTGGCCAAATGGTCTTTATGGTGGGCTTTTGCTACGTGTGGATATGTACAAGTTGCAAGTTACATACAACTGATATGGGAAAGTGCGGTTGAGGGTAAACATGTAAACATTTATAATGGTGCAGTCGAAGCTCTTTATACTATAATAGGTAAGACTACACATTTTATTTTAGACTAGACCTTTTAATGCAGAATTGTTTATGTACGATTATTAGAACTTTGGAGAGTGAAACTATTTGAGAACAAAATTGATTTGTCTTTGGGTGGTTGGATTATCTTGTATTCACATTGTGCATGTGATCATATGTGATAAAAATTAATCGCTTTGTTTAGTAAAAATTTGTTTAAGGAGCGATACAGAATAATCCTTTAATCGAGTACGTATAGAATCAATTATTATCATCATAACTGAATCGTAATAGTTTTACGTGTAATAAATAAACGTAATAAATAAATAAACGTGTAATAAATAAACGTGTAATGAGGGGGGGGGGGGATCACCAAAAATCGAAAGTCGCATTTTTGGACCACCCTTGTACAGACAGCTTTAAACTCTTATGATTGTATATGTACTTTTAATATTGTACAATATTTCACCATTTTGAAAATTTTCAACTTTATATTTTGTTGATTTGAAAATTTCAGTCTTTTTAAAAATTGTTTTATTTTGAATTCCTTAATTTGAAGCAATCCAATTAACTTTAAAAATTGAAAATGCTAACAATTTAAAATTTTACATTTTTACTGATTTAGATTTTTTATTTTTTCAGTTTTAAAATTGCCTTTAAATTCTTTATATTAAGTCCGTATAGGCATATAATTTCATTTTTTTATTGTGAAAGGCTTTCTATTTCAAATGAAATATGATTTAAAAAGTCTTCAGTTGTTAGTAATCTTTCGTTCACGAAAACTGAAATCAAATTTTTTTAACTTTGAGGTAATTCTTGAATTCTAGAATGTTAAATATAAAAAATGCATGTTTTAAGATTGCAATAATGAATTATTGTTAAAATGCTATGAAAATTTGATGCAATAAAATAGTTGTAAAAACTCCGGAATTTCCTGAGGATAGAACAAATAATTTGAAAACAATATTTTCTGCAATTTTAACTGTTAATTTAATTCTGAGAACATTTTAATAGGTGCAGCGGCTGTATTTGGAGTTGGAGCATTGCGAGTAAATTGGCCTTTATTAGGAGAAATTACTTTATCAATATTTTCTTTCATCGAGGGTATATTATTATTTGTGTCTTTTGAAAGTCACAATATCTGGATATTATATGCAGTTTACATAGCATTTGGTGTCATTTATCATACAGTGATAACCGTTGCCAGGTATACTTTTCAAAACTTCTGCAAATTTTATCAACATTTTAATTGAAAAATTAATTATTCTGAGAACGTTATTCCGTTGCAGCTTTGAAGTCGCAAAGCATTTATCTGATGATAGTTACAGTTTGATTTTCGGTATAAACACGTTCCTTGCTTTAGCACTTCAAAGTCTTTTGACTGTAATTGTTGCAAGTGGAACTATTTTTTCCCTCGATATCAGGCAACAAGTAAATAAAAAAAAATAATTGCTTCATAACTGAATTTAATTTGACGTACCAATGTGTAATTAAAAATATTTTTACTTCCAGTATCTTGTCTACAGTGGTTGTTTTGCAGTCCTCGGTCTCATATTTATGTTAATGGCCTTCGTCACGATTACAAAATTTTGTAGAGAGGGTAAAAAGTTCAAAATTTGGTTGGAACCTACGATTGATAGATCATTATCTTCTAGCCAAAGTTGAGAATTATCAAGGTAGAAAATTGTAAATAATTACTAAAATTATCATTATTTTTATTCTGACGTTGTACTTATTTGTACATCTAGTATTTAAATTTAAAAAATACTATGCCATTTTATTTCATTGAGAATTATTTAAAAAATTTTATTCTAAATTGTTACTCATAGATTCATTATTTGAATGCCAAACTTAAACTATTACATTTTATTATAACCATCACTAATTTTGGAATAATTTTTTACTTACAGATTGCAACAAATTGAGCATCTTATTTAATTGTCTGTATCAGACAGAGGCAACAACCGATAACGGACACTAAGTTTCATACTTAATATTCTTCCTATTTAATAAAAGGACATGTTTTTTTTACAATATTATTTAAATTTTACAAACTTTCATCAAAATCCATTGCTTCTTTCAAGCCATGAAAGAACTTTTACAAAAATAAGAATTATCAAACATTTTTTTAACTGATCGAACCATTCTTAAAATTTTGAAAAACCTTTAAAAATAAAAATTGCTCTAAAATTTACCAGACTTTTTACTAATCTTTAAAAATTTATATTTTATTTTCAGTTTTTTTAAATATTTAAAAACTTTTAATTATTTTTTAATACTTTTAAAACTTCTGAACCTTCTACATTTCTTAATGCTTCAAATGTTTCCTAAAATACAAAAATTATAAACCTTCTAAATATAATTTAAAGTGATTGGTTCTTTTCCTAAGATTATAAAAGAGTTATGAATGATTAGAAAATTGCCTTAAAATCATCTGGATTTTTTGTTGAGAGTTTTTGAAATATTTTAAATTGTTTTAAAATTTTTTCTTAAAATTAACCCTCAGAGGCCATACTGGTGCAAATCGGGCAGACGAAAGTTTTAAATGCCCCTCTCTCCCAAAAAAGTGCATTCAAAAATTGTTATATTTTATGTCATAATTCAGTTCAAAGGATTTGTTAATAAAATATTTGAATTTCTGAGGAAATTTTATCCCTGAATCATATATTTTTATTGTTATTTAAATTAAAATTAAGTGAATGGGTAAAACTATTAAGATCCTGCAAACCAGATTTGCACCTGTATGGCCTTTACGTTACTGCAGAGAGGTATAGCCTCTGAGGTTTAATTTGCCAAAACAAACAATTATTTTTAATTTTCCCAGAAATCCTACGAAAATGTTGTATTCTCTTCAAATCTTTCAAAACTCTCAAGAAACTTCTACATTTGCTTCGATATCTTCAGTAATCTACATTTCATTTCAAATTGTTAATTATTTTTTCAACATTCAAATTAATTTTGAATATTTTAAAAACTTCTAAATATTCCGTAAACTTACTCGAATATCTTCAAATCTTGTATTCTTGTAAAACTCAAAAATTTGGCTTTAAAATCTTCTATATTCTTTAACAAAACTTTAGAAAATCTCTGTAAATGTTTTGATATCTCGTTCACATTTTTCTTAAACTTTATTTTTAAAACAAATTATTATTTGAAATTTTCCTGGGAATCTTAAGACAGTTCTTGACTTCCTTGAAACCATTATAAATTCTTAGAAATCTTATTTTTCGTCGAAAATTTCAAAATCTATAGTTTGTTTGAAATATCGTGAAATGTTTTCAAGATTTAAATTATTATCAAATATTTTCGAAACTTCTAAATATTGTTCAGAAATAATTAAGTTTTCCCAAAATTTTATTAAATAATATGATAAGGTTCACAAGTTAGTGTCCCGAGTAAAAATGCTTCGACTTGAGTTCGACTTGGTTATGTCTTGAGTCCGTCTCCAAGAAATCGATGCCTGGCTGCGTCTCAAAATTGAGTCGAGACATAGCCCTTCGTCTTACTTTTATGGGCACGACAGTTAAAATGGCATTAAACTGTCTCAAGTCGAGCCTTGTCTTGGCTAAGACGACGTTTACTTGTCTCAAGTCAAGCCTTGTCTTGGCTGAGATACGTGAATCTGTGTGTGCTGACAAGTATAACACTTAAAAATGTTATAAAAAAAAAATAAAAATTGTAACTTTCTAGAAGGATCCGTTAGAAATACGTAAAAAAAACATTTTCGATATCATCGTCAAACAAGTATAGTACAAATGAAAATCAGTAAATGAGTTGGTTGAATATATATATATATATTTTAGCTTTTATGATAGTCAGAATGACACTTTTTGTTAGGACAGGTATACACTCGAAGTTATAAACCGATGGTGCTGGAGTCATAAAAATTTGACTCAAGAGATAAATTTATGTCTTCAAGGCATAGAAACTTGTCTCCAAGACATAAATTGGAGTCTGGCTCCGTCTCAAAATTGAGACATGCTCAAGTCGAACATGCAATAAAAGTACTTATTTGGCAATTTTGATCTCGTAACTACAATTTTTTAAGAAAAGGACAGACATTCAAATTTATTTGTCTTGTTATCACGGTTAATAAAAAACATAATTTTTTACAAAAATATAAATGGGATTCCCGACTGGAATTTGTATTCACAGTTGATTCCCGCTTAGACTGTTTTTTTATTCCTGTCTATTTTACGTGATTCCCGGTTAATAGGCACCCTGTTGTTACAAAACTTTCTCTGTGTGTGAGCAACATGACAGTAAAATTAGCTCTCTAAAAATTATTTTTCTAAGTTTTGCGGGGTGCTGGCTGGCGTTTCGCAGTTTCGCAAATGTCATTGCAAATAATATTTATACCAAAAATTTCAGTTGTAAAAAATTGTACAAAGTTTTTAATTTTTTCACATGTTAGTAAAGGAGCTGACTGACCCTGTCCCGGTACTTAACTTGCTCAAACTTGAATGCAACCAGATATTTAAAAAATCTTGAAGTAATAAAAGTGCTTCAGAGGTTCTTCATCAGATCCCAGACTATTCTCTCTAAATCATGAAATTTGTTCCAATGTCCAAAAAAAGAAAGTACTGTCAAACGGGGTAATTTCGGACATGTGGGGTAAATTCTAAAATTCTAAAATTGATAGCTTAAATTACTTAAGGGGGTTTTAACCAGAATCTAGGCCACTTAATGCCTTAATAACTCCTTAATTGGTTCTAGATTCTGGTTAAAACCCCCTTATGTAATTTAAAGTATCTATTTGGGAAAGTCCGAAATTACCCCACATGTTCAAAATTATCCCGCTTGACGGTACTTCAATTTTGAACTAAATTAGTTAATATAGACATACAGGTATTAATTTACAAACCAAATATCTTGGATAGTGCAACATTAGAAATCGATTGTATAGAAGAATGTATATATGTCACTCACAATCAGTATTAAAAACAATTGAAATGAACTTGACTACAATCAATATTATTTTAATTCTGCATTGATTCTGATTCGCCTGGTATAAATACAGAATGGAGCATAAGGCTATCTGTAGTTTATATTTGATCGAAAAATTGTCTCTAGACTTCAAATCACGCTTGTTCAAATGTCGAATCGCACATTCATGCCAATATATGTATATAGATTTGCGTCTTCAATGAGGAAAATGGATAAAGTAAATTCTTTTTCAGTTGAATGATAAAGAGTAATGAATAAATGTTTCCTACTTCTTTTCATTTTATTCTAGAATTTTATCATTTCTTAGATTCTAAAGAAAGCGAGTGGAAAAGCGCTAAAGACACGATAATTATAAGAAAATATCAATTAGAAGCCGTGAAATTTTATCTTAACAAATGCTTTACCCTAAAAATAGTGTATTTAAATAAACTGTAATAATATATACTAATAATAAAAAATAATAATACACATAATACATGTAATAAATTTCTAAATAGTACAATTATGTTCAATTTTAAAAAGAACAGCTCAGATAGTGAAATGCATTTTTACTACTCACAATCAGTCTAGGAGGCCCCAACGCAATGTGCATTTTGCTTTTCTGCAGTAGTTACGTGACTGAAAAAATCGAAAGAAAGTGTCTAGAAATCAGTGTTTAAAAGAATCTTGCGAAGACGAGATGATTTATTTTATTTTCTTATTTTTTATGAGGTGCAATTTCTTATATTTCGATGTTTCTAGAAGTAAAAAGCTGCGATAAATATAATTAAAAGCAATTCTAACGTTTGTCACTTGTGTTTGGAAATTATATTTTGTCAAAGTTCAATGATAAGAAGGAGGATAGGAAGGGATCCCCTGTAGATCACTTTACCCCCCGCGAATAACTGGCGCTATCGCCTAATTTTGTAATGTCGGATTATCTCTGAGCTTGCTATATCGAAAACAAGTTTATAGTGACATGGAAAGGCCTGTTTGTTCATTATAGCAGTGAAATTGACGCATCTTGGGTTTTTATTAATTTATGTTATTTTATTACTCACATGTAGATATTTTTTTAGCAGTTGCATATAGAAGCATTAGAAGTACTAGAAGAATTCGCATTCATGCCTAGAAAAATTTAATGTTTTTTGTTTCAATCACTCATTGTTGTAAATTTGTTCCCAATCGTGAAAAAATAAATTCCTATTTTTGATTCATTAAAAAAAAAGTTTGGTCGTCGGTCCTGGGGCCTGACCCACCATAAAATAAATGAAACTATTAATTAACGTTGATCTCCTTAAAATAAGTGTTTGGCTGGAAATGCTCTGAAGAAGAAAAAACTTGACCAAATAAAACCAAAAATATTCCCCGTCATTTTCTTTTATTCAGCGTCCTTGTACCATCTGTTGTATTTCCTACAAAACACTTATTATTTTTGAAATCAAATAGAAACCTGAAATATAAGCAGGATAGATACTTATTTAGGGTCTTATCTGATTCTATAAGGTTTTTAACATGGCTGTGATTTAAATTTTGGCAACCTACTCGGTTCTATCCGGCTATTATCGGAGAAATGGTAACAGAATGTAAGTAGTGAAAATATTGTACCTAGTTCTACGCGGTCCCTATCCTACGAAAGGAACCAGAAATTAAATACTCGCAAGCACAAAAAGAAGTTTCAACCCGGTTTCTACCGAGACTATGAGCAATAGGATGGTCCAAAAAACCGACTTTCGAATATAAGGCATGATACCCCCGCCCCTTTTTGTGATGTTGCCGAAAAAAATTCCCTCCAAGTTTGAGCCATATCGGTTAATATTAAGACGTGCCGCAAGTGCCCTGAAAATCCCATAAAATTAACATAGGGAAATTTTCGCTTTCGTAAAAATAGGATTCAGGTTTCTGGATTTAAACTTAGCTTGCGGAATGTTTTTAAGTTTTTTACAACGAATTAATAATTGTTCAAACAATTTATTACATTCTCATCATTTATGATTGAGAAAGTATTAGAATTGTCGGAAATTTGTTTAAATAATATTTTTTGAACAATTAATTATTATTTAATCGTAACTTGTTCTTAAAAAGAGGTAGAACACTTTAGTTTTGAAAAAATTAGTTATCTTTGCCAATTATTATTAAACATCTATGTTTTATACGCACATTAACGTTTTATGACTTTTCCTATGATTAGATGCTTAGTGTCAATGCAAAATTGCTTTAAACTGTGAAAATTTGGCTAGGGTCCAATTTGGTCCATTCGGCCTTCTAAGTATGCGATTTTTCTGGCCCTTCTAGTGTAAAACAATTTTTTTTTAAATAAATGTTTGAAATTTCTGTTTTTCTGCAATTAATGCAGTAAGTTGTCATTTCAAAGAGCAACATTTTTTGTTTAAGCGGAAAGCGTTAGGATGTCTTCGATCAAAATCATTAGCACTTGTCCAATAATTCAAGGTCAAAAATCTTTTTAAATCCGAAACAATTAATTGAATAATTACTTTTTTTAACTTTCTGTGTCGTTAAATATTTGAAACGATTTTGGAAGAGTTCAATATAAATTGGTTTTGTTTTTCAGAAGTATTCTACATATTTAAATTTGATTCTGTAATGTCAAACTTGCTGATTTCAATAAAAATATCTTTTTATCTCTTTATTAGGCAAAGATTTTAAAAAAAGTCGTTCAGCATCATAATTGATGCAATTATATTAAAAAATACAAATATTAAGTTAAGATTCAACCTAATAATTATCAGGAAATAAGTTTATATTAACAATAACAGTATTGGTTTTATACAAAATTGTCTCGTCGCCTCAAAATTCGAGGTGAGTAGTCAATTATTTTTCATACATTTCGCTGTTCTTATTCTCCAATAAATATGATAAAAAAATTAAAACAAAGAATATTTTTTCACGAAAAAAAAATTATGCAAATATGTGTCAATTTTAGGCAAAATTGTCAATTTCAGTTTTTTTGGCGCATTTTTGGCGCTCCTAAAAGGGGGGGCATACAAATCCAAAGTTATTTAGTGGAAATGACTCGCTGGAAACTACCCAAAAAGTTCTTAAAATCTTCCGCAAGTCAAGCTTAAATCCAGAAACCTGAATCTCATTTTTCCGCAAAACAAAATTTCCCCCTGTTAATCTTATGGTATTTTCAGGGCCCTTGTGGCCCTGAAATATTAACCGATTTGGCTCAAACTTGGATGGAATTTTTTTTGGCTACCTCACAAAATGGAAGGTTGGTATACTCTCTAATCCAAAAAAAATTTCAATAGGTATGATTTTGGACCACCCTAATAAGAAAAGTCAAAAGTGCGTTTTTATACGGTTTATATCCGGTAACTATTTACAGATAACAAACTAGGTTTCCACCCGGTTCTTATCCGTTCACCGTACGGTACTTTGGACTGATGATGAGAATCGTAAAGAACAAAATCCATCTTCTACCCGGTTTTACCCAGTTCTATCCTTCTACCCGCTTCTACCCTGTTTTACCCAGTTCTATCCATGGTCATGCGGCATTGCTTTTTTAGGTTAAAACTCGAAAATAAATATTCAAAATATATTCATAGTTTAGGCTAAAATTGTGAATTTTATATGTACGAAATTTTTAGTACAGTTAAAAATCGATTTCCAGAGAAGTACCCAGGAAAAAAAAAACAATTGAAAAGGCGACTCCTTAAATTAGGTATTTGTCATTTCCATACTACGATTTTTAAAACTAAATTGATCTGTGACTAATTTAAATTGGTAGTTCTAATATTTTGCTTCCATTCACGTTACAAAATTATACATTAAATAAAAAGTTCGAAGGAAATTTATATTATTGTTAGTAAATCCTGAGTTGGTTTAATCAGTAACGTTGCTTTTACTCATTTGAATTTGACATAGAATTATCTATTAAATTGCGAAATTATTTATGGTATTAGTTGCGAATTCACGAAGCGCATGAAAAATTGTTTGCATGATAAATATAGCCGGCATAAAAATATTGTTATAAATTACAAAAATAGCAACTAAATCAATCTAAAAATAATAAAACATAACGATATTTTACCAAAACTGATATTTCTATATATGCTTGTTCGTACAGTTTCTTATTTTATATTGTTTTTTTAAGCATAAGCATTAAAGCTTTTCCAAAATTTCTACAATTAACGATGATTGGTATTAATTTCCGTATAAGCGCATACAATATGGACAGAAAAATGTTAACGGAAAAAGTATGAGAATAGTATGCAATACAACAAATCTTAGAAGCAGAGACCTATTTTTTCAGGCATTTCCTTACTGTCAGGGTGGGCACCCAGTCGGCACAAAATTTGGCGACGTCTTTACGACATCGTTACGACAACTTTACGATATCCTATGTCCATATCGTTAAAGTGTCTTTACGATATCGTAAAGACATCGTCAGATCATACGACATATTTACGATATCGTAAAGACGACTGAACTACATGGACATAGGATGTAGTACAGTTGTCGTAAAGATGTCGTAACGATGTCGTAAAGACATCGCCAAATTTTGTGCCCACTGGGCAGTTCTAAATTTTGCTGCGACTATGTGAATTGGTCAGTTTCTCAAATGGCTTTAAAGTTTATGTGGCCAAAAACGCGGAAAACAAAACCACTAGCTACAAAAATTTTCTTTGAATTTCGCGAGTTTTTCTTATCATTTTGAGGTTCTACACGTCCCATAATCAAGCAACATAAATGTCAACACGAGACCCGTTTTTTCTTCCACGAATTGAAGATTGTTCCTTTGTGTCTTCTTGGTAGGTGAAAATGGAGCAAAAGACAACGCGGAACAAAAAGGTACGTTGTATTCATCGACTGTTATTTTCTTCGTGCTATTAGCTCTTTTCAGATGGAATTGGGTGTATACAAAGTAACTGAACAATATATTTGAGGAATAAAATATTTTTATCATTCTCAATTTTTTAAAAATAGTGCGCTTTTTTATGTAACGTAACAGTCCAAAATCGGAAAATGTTTTTTGACGAAAAATCTATCACGTTCACAAAAAGAAAATTCCCAATTTTCTTCGAGTACTTTCAGTCCATTTTTCAAAAAGTATAAAAAATCAGCAGTGTTCTTCATTTGCATCAGTGTTTTAAGCACGAAGGAATAATAAGGAGACTTAACTCCGTCCCCCCACTTGGCAATAGAAACATTACCGTAAATGATACGCACATTACAGGAAGATCTTAGATTTGAGTGCGCAGGTGCGCAGTTCTTCTCTTCCTATACATGGAAAAGTGTGCGAGTGAGAAAGTTTGTCCAATTGACGTAAGTTGAGAGGTTCTGTTTGTTTGTTTTGATGCAAGTGTCAGAAATGTGTCCTAAGCCATGAGGTGTCAAGTGCCGGGTTGTGGACGAAGTTACACGCCGAAGAAGGCAAATACACTTCATTTTCTTAATGCTTTCACTGTAAGTACAATAAAAGTCTAATATATTGTATTGTTTTACCTAACTGTCATTGAGCCTTGAGAATCTTTAGCCTATTTATCATATTACAAATTGAAAAGGTACTTACCTATACGTTTCCTTCTCAAAATCTGTTCACACATTTTTCAAACAAATACCGAAAATACTGTTTATATATTTATTTTGTGTATCTTTCGTATGATGATCAACAAAAGAACACAACCTCTAACTTACGTGAATTTGAAAAACTTTCTCACTCGCACATTTTTCCATGTATAGGAAGAGGACAACTGCGCACCTGCGCACTCAAATATAAGATCTTCCTCTAATGTGCGTATCACTTACGGTAATGTTTCTATTGCCAGTTTCAGATGGCTTCCACTGGCAGTTGGGTCTCCTTATTATTCCTTCGTGGTTTTAAGCCAAGAACAATCTGTAACGTAACAGTCTTTTTCCCTCGATGATCAAAATATCATATCTATGATGATTTATTAACCTCAAAAATATTTCAATTGTTCATCGCTGCAGTTATTCCTGTTTTAGAAAGCGAATTCGGTATCAAAATCTACTGGAACTGATTCACAACTTCTCATGGAAAGGGTTGCATCGATAGTATTGGTGCAACTGCCAAGATGATAGTGAGAAAGCATATTTTGTCTCGCAAATGTATTACAAACTGTGCTTCAGATTTGTTTGCTGCATTCAATATAACCGAGTCTAAAATCGCTATCAAAGAAGTAACTGAGAGTGATTTTCTTGACATAAATTGCATTTTGAACACACCTGCTATTTTTAACAGTGCAAAAAATATAAAAAAGTGCACTAAATATTTAAAGATTAGTTTCTACTTTCGAATTTCATGTCAGATATTTAGATGTATAATCGAAAGTATTATTACTTTATGTATTGTTACTAAATTGTATAATCGCATGCCAACTTAAGCAATATTATCCGTTGTAAATTTGAACGATTAAAACATTTTTAAGACTCAAGTTTACTTTTTGTATCAAAGTCAATCGCATAGGTAACGTAACACTCTTTTTGTGTAACGTAACAGTCCAAACATTTTTGCTTAAAAAAAAAAGAAAAAACAATTTTTTGCCTAATTTATATTTAATTTATCACTTTCATGATAAAACTCGAAAATTCTGTACTAGACGCTGTGAATAGTCTGCCAAAAGAGCAGACATTTTCAATAACGTCAAGAAACTTAAAAACCTACGGCCAAAAGTATGTAACGTAACAGTCCATGTTTAACCACTTATTACTCCTAAATAACAAGGGATACAGAAATTATTATACTTATAAAAAATGTTAATTGAAACGTAATCTTTTAGTAAAATGCATATGAAATATCCAAAATATCGAATTCTATGTGTTTCCAAAAATTTCATGTCAAAATATGCGATTAAATGTAACATAACAGTCCGCGTTTTTCGCCATATGTAATATGTGGTCCATTTCAAGCCAAGTCACGTTGAATCGGTTTACATCTTTTTGAATGAAACCAACTAGATTCCTTTTGCCATTTTAGTTCCAGGAGATGTAAACGCTTTTACGGTTTATAAGTCTGTCAAAAAAATAATGAGTAAAATTCTATTAGAAAGCAATCGGGGTCAATCTGGAATTCCGGGGACAGGTACGCAATGCAGAAGACTTGAAAACCGATTCAAAAGCAAGTAAATGGATTTTTGTTTTCTGGGATATTCCAAAAAAGTGGCCTGGCGGTGGTCTTTAACTGAGGGAATGAAATTCTTGAAAATTACCTGAAACTTCCAAAAATGTCTGGAAATTTAACGAAAATATCTTATAATTTACCAGGCTAAAAAATAAAATTGTTTCTTTAAAAAAAAGTTCTAGAAAAGTGTGCCTTGATACTTTATTTCGAAATTTCGGTGAAAATATATATATATATTCACAGATTTTTTCTCAATTTAATTTAACAGTCTTAAGAACATTTTGGTGGAAAAATGATCAAATAAATAAAAAAAATCATAGAGTATCGAATATTTAAAAAATGCCAACTTCACATGAAGAAGTTTGATGTAAAAGGTTGGAAGTTTTTAAAGCAGTAATAAATTATGTTTTTCTTTGTTTCTTAATACACCATAAAATTGTATAGTTATGAAAAAATAAATTTTAAAGGATTTTACACATGCTTCCGCAAAAATCTTGAAATGACTGAATCGCCGACAACTAAAGAAGACGCAAATATCTTTTCTCGAAAGAGCACTTGTTATCGTATACAATAATTATACATGCATTCGATATATTAGTAAATTATTTACCAATTTGGAAGATATCTCCGTTTGGTGACATTCTTCATCCCTAATTCGGGATTTTTTTTATTCATAGACTATTCTTCGAGATTTAGTACTTTTTATAAAGAATTTAAATTTAAAAATGAATACCGCTGCTCGTGTAGAAATTATGACCGGGTTCGGGCCGGATTCCGATAGGGTTGCCCTGCTTGTATCCGCAATCTGGTCAGGCTGCCCGGTCGGATTCTGGTTGGTTTCGTCACGCTGCGCTGGTCGGATCCCGGCAAGGTGTACCCAGTCGGCTCCCGGCCGGGTTACCCGGTTGGATCCCGGATATAAATAGGGTAACCCGTTCGGAATCCGACCAGTTTTTGATTGGGCTCCTCGATCGCATTTTACTGGAGCCTTTTTACCACAGCGAACATATTTTACCAACTGGTAGAAAAAAGAATTTTCGCCAGCACTTATTTCCACCTGTAAAAAGATGTTGGAATTTCAATTTAAGAACTGCATTCATAATAATAAATATATTAACTACAAATATTAATTCAATGTAAGTACTAAAATATAGGTTATGATTTTTAAGTTTCTGTAAGAAACGGCACTATAAAAATTTAAAGTTAAATTGCATAACAAATTTACCTTAAGCGTAAATTAGTTTGCATAGGTTTTTTTTCCAAGAGATAAAATAAATTTCAGGGGCTTCACGTGACATCCTAACCTATGAAACCGGGTTAGAAAATTTATTTAACATTAACGTTGAAGAATATTAATAATGCTTACTTATTAACAAGAAAATTCACTTACCTTTATAAATAATCCGCTTGCTCCATAAAATTGGATACAATTTTGTGAAATTTTTTCTTAACGGATAACCTGGCGTCAACCGACGTTTTACTGCGTTTTTAGCATTAAAGACTCCGGAAGTCGCCGAATCGTCATTACGTGCAAGCAGGATAACGTAATTTAAAACCTCGTTCGGGAAAAGTTATTTCTCTCCTTATTACTTTTTTTGTTTATTCAAGATAATATATAAAAACATTAAAAATAAGCAAAAATCGTGTCACAAAAAAATAAGTATAATTTCACTGGGAAACTATGTTTGAAAATAAAAAAGAAGTTGGTAAACGATTTCGCAGTCACAGCAAGTATGGAAATCGCAGAATCAAAAGTGGGAGACCATATAATTAAAATTAGTTTAATTTTTCTTTCATATTTGATTTAAAAAAAACACCCAAAGCACAAAAAATTGGTGTTTCATCTGTAAGATATTCACAAACGACCCAATTACGACAGTCGTTTGTGGATATTTCTTTTGGTGTTTTTAAGGTTATGATACTTCTATTATGCACCATTTTTGGCCCGACTGGGTTCCGGTAGGAACTCGATCAGATCCCGGCCGGGCAATGAACAAAATAGTATCATGGTGTGACCCGGTCAAATTCTGGCCAGAAACCTTCTTCTGGTCAGGTCAAACCGAGCTATTTCTACACGGGTGGTAACTTTCAATTTGTTTACAACTACTGTTAATTTAATTTTGGGTCGTTAATTATATAATATGTACTGAGGGTTGATCATTCAAATTTCTTGAATGTAGATCAGATATTAAGATTTCTAAGATTTCTTAAGATTTCGCAACAGTTCAAAAGATTTTATATCATTGGGTTTCTAAAAGGTTAAAACTAACAACGTTTCCGAAATATTTTAAGGGATTTCCATATGTTTCAAGTGATTTTAATTTCGAAGAATTTCAAACAATTTCAGGAAATTGTAAACCAATTTAGGAAAACCCTGACTAAAAATTCCAAAAAACTAACTGATAAATTACAGCGCTAGGGCCACCACTGAGGAAATTCCCATAGCTTTAAGCTAAAACGAGCTAGAAAAGTTGTTACTCTTACGGATAATTCAGAACGGTAGACAGTTCAATGTAAGAAATTACAAATAATTTGAATAGATTTCAAGGGATTTGAAAAGATTTTAAGCGATTCCAAATAATTTCTAGACTGTAATAAAGAATTGTAACCATGAATTTTAAAGAATTTGGAGGAATTGAAAATTTTTTCCAACGATTTGGGCGATTTTCTAAGTATTTCAAAAGATTTCACAGCACTCCCAAAAAGATTGCAAGTAATTTTTAAACATTTTAAGGGATTTGAAAGACAATATTAAGATTGCATGGCCTGTGAAAAGGTTTTAAAGAATTATAAAGGATTTTTATGGGTTTTAACTAATTATAGAAGACGTCAAGGGATTTTCAGAAATTTGAATGATGTTTATAAAGTTTTCAGTGGATTTAAAAATATTTCACAGAATATTACGAAATTTCTCAAGGTATCTAGTTGTTTCATAAGATTTCAAGATATTTCTAAAGATTTCAATATGACTCTAAGAATTTCAAGTGATTTGAATAGATTTAAAAAATTATCAGACATTTCAAATTATTTCAAAAAAATATATTGCATTTCACGGGCTTTGAAATTTTTTTCATTTGATTATTAAGACGTATTTATAAAGATTTGAAAGTTTTTAAAGGTGTTTTAAATTATTTTGAAGTATTTTATGGGGGTTCAGAAAAATGTATACGATTTAAAAAAATGTATTTATTTGTATACTGTTTTCATATCGTTCGTGGCCAGTGAATAAATATTGGTCAATATTATGTATTATCATAATTTAAGCATTAGAACTGTTTAATATTATAAAAATATTTCCGCCAGAAGTACAGTAAAACTCTTCTATTGCGCCGATTTTGGGGTTGAGGGTGGGTGGGTACTAACTCATTATAGCCCGTTCCGTTTTTGTTCGTTCACGCCTCAGTGCTCGCCTGAGTGACAACCGCAGATCCCGCGCACCCCGCGTAGCTCTTTTACACCTACCTGCGGCGCGGCATCAATTCTCGGAATGGCTATGGAGGGGAGGGCTATTGAAGAGTCTCACTATAATTCAGAATACCTATTTTGACCAATTTAGCCCTGTTCAGATTTGTAGAATTTTTTTATTGGGCGAGTATCACATAACATCACAAATATGTTTCCTAATCTCTAAGTTTTACATATCCATGCTCTCCAGACATAGATTTGATTTATAAATATATATTTTGGCTGATTTGGAAAGTTTAAAAAAATATTTATTTCAATTCTTTAATTTCGTTGAAGTTTTTCAGAATAATGAAAGGGACAAAAAATGATCTAAACTAGGTTATTATTGTTTTTAATATCATAGCAATAAAGATGAAATAACTGAAAGTCATTTTTACAAACACGAGACGTTAAAATAACATGAATTTTCAATGGACGATTGATCATTACACAATATGTAATGATCGACCCAGATCACAGAAATGGCCTCGTTGATAAACAGTCCAAAGAAAGTTGTGATTCAATGCATATGCCTAATAAAGCTTTTCTGATTGTTATTCGATGGCAGAAATATCACAGAAGTCTAGGTTGTTCAACTCTAGTTATGCATTAGATTGAAATTGAAGTTACTTAAGCCTTAATATTATAGGATCTTTGAAAATGAAGCTTCAATAAAACTTTGAAATGCTATCCACAGGTTTGTATAGACATTACAATTTTTCAATTTTTTAAATTCTTAAATGGGTTTATGGAAATTAAAAATGATTTAAAACATGAAAATGCTTTATTATCAATTTTTGATTCGATGCTTCTAAATACTGCACAAAATATTTTCAAAAAATATTTGAATTGTTTTTGAAGCAAATATGATCACATTTCTTTGCAACGATTTATGTAGATACACAGTGAGATCTTGTTTATTCCAAGATGCGCCTATTTCAAGGCTTACCTATTCCAAGTCCCCATGCAGGCATATTCCAAACGCGTTTCCTGTTCGGCTTCGCCCGCGTCAGTGGCTGATCCCTTAAAAAGAGGCCCGAAGAGCGAGAAGCTATTGTTGGTTTGAATTATGTATTTCAGCATGATGTCATGGGAATGCATACGTCTTTTGAAAAAAATATTCTAAACGTTAAAGTCATGTTCCATTCTTTTGTCGATTGACGACCTTTTATTGTCACCAAATAAAATACCCACAATTTGAGGTTGGTGTATCTGTATCAGATCGATTCATCGATGCATCTGGATTCTACATCATGGCCATGACGTCATGCTACAATACTCAATATTCTTTAGTTGGCAAATTGAACTATTTCAAGGATAGGGTTGCCACTTTTGCTCATGGTTTTTTCGGCCTGTTTTGAATTACAGCTCAAGGGCAGGCTGGGGGAGGGGAGAAGTAGAAGCGTAAAGTGGCGTAAAGCGCGCGACATTCAAAAATCTTGTATTTTTCAACTTTATTTATTCCCATGTATAAGTCAATTGTCTAAAACAAGAACTGGCAAATTTTCTGGGAGTACGATTTTTGGGCGCCGGCTAACTACAACATTACTGCCAAGGAGAAGGTAAAAAAGGAGAGTTATCAAGATCTTGAAAGGAAGCTACAACGATTGTTCCCAGAATAGTGGGTTAAAGTAATTGTCCTTCTGATCGGTGCTCTCGGAGGTGCAAAACTATCAATGGTTCGTAACCTAAAAGCTGTACCCGCGTACCAAAAATATGCCAAGGCACTTGCGAGATGGGTGCTTTGGAATTTATGCTATTTTTCCGGCCTTATGTAGGGCCGATCGAAGATGCGACCGGCAACTAGCCCTAGATCAAAAATTCCGGCTAGGTCAGTTAAATTCCGGCCAGTTGGCTACCTTATCAAGGAAACTTTTTTTACAATAATGAATTGCTTTTTCCATCGTTATCCATGTTTTTGACCGGTTCGTACGTCAACAAAAACATTTGAAATAGACTATCATGCTTGATGCGCAAATCCAAGGACGCACATATACTTACAGTGCGTCCATCGATGCAAGGCCGGGGCACACAACCACAAGGCTATAATATGATAATATCATGACTGAAGGACAATTACTTTTTACTTAATTAAAAGAAAAGCCAAAGAAACATGTCAATGGATTTTGATGGAATTCGATCAATAGTGAAAATAATACGTAAATCGTTTTTATTTCATTTCAAGTGTTTGTAAACACAGTTACATATCTACGGTGGCTGAAGAAATATTAAAAAGATAGATAGTCTCTAATAGATAAAAGATAAATGTATGAAAAAAGACAGAGTTTCATGACATTAAAACGTTATCATTGAGTGTCAATATTATAGTTATAAATGAAGAAAAAGCGGAATATTGGTCGATTTTTCACAGATTTCAATTTCGAACTTGTGAATTATAAAGAAAATTTACTTGCTTTTCCTCTTATACGATTATTATCTTTAATTATAATGGCCAGAAATATGTAAAAACTAAGAAGAATTCGAGGATTTTTAAAAGATGAATTGTTTTTGGCCATCTAGAAGTAACCTAATAAAAAGACTTTTCTAAATAAAAAATAAAAATGTTGTGTTATCTTGAAAACGGTGAGACACGCGAAAGCTGAAAAAATTTTCAGGGTTTTCTAACGAGGGATGGTTTTCGGCTACCCCGACCTAAACCTGTAAAAAGATTTTTTAAATTAAAAAAATATATATCATTTTTGAATTATCTCGAATACAGTAAGAGATTATTTTCAAACAACTCAAACTAACCCAATAGAGAGAGATTTTTTTATTCAAAAACAAATTTAAAATTTTGATTTATCGCGAAAATATTGAGACAAGTAAAAATTATCCTCTTGACGGCCGTCAACCACTCCCAAGCACTCCGTACCAACATAGCAAAGTATAGTAGAGATACGAGAAAACAAAGTAGAAAAGTTTTTAAATAAAAATGTTGAGATATGCCAAATTGGGAAAAATTCGGGGTTTTGGTAAGGGTATCAGCCCTCGACCACCATGAATTTACCCATTAAAAGTACTAATTTCAAAATAATACCGAAAAAAGTTGAATCATCTCGAAGCCGATGAGATACGCCTTTTTTTCGTCCTCGGCCACCACGAAGTAAGACAATAAATAATTTTTCAAAAGGAGGATAATTAAAATTTTTAATCATCTCGATAAATATGAGACATACGCGAAAATTTACAAAATTAATAATAAATAACAGCTTGTATTAATATTGACGAAATTCGATAAATTTGGAAATTTCCGGGAAACGTTGAAAGATACTTCAAAACTGTCAACATTTTAAAGACTTTTTTGAAGGGGCCTAGTGGACAACAAAATTAAGGATGTCCTAGAAATGTCTTTGGGACATCCCTGAGATGTCTTTTATAACACGCCTTTTGGTCATCCTAGAGAATCTTAACTTTCCTAAAACGTTTAATGTCGGTACGAAAGATGTCCCGAGAACGTCCATGTCTTTAAGACGTCTGTAGGACATCTTTAGGACATTGGACGTCTTAGAGACGTTGATTGGCCTGACATAGGACGTCCTAGGAATGTCCCAAGGACGTTCTTGGGATTCACATAGTTTTGCGCCCACTGGGGGATATCTTTATTCGGATTCATAATAATTAAATGGCGAATGCGGATTGATTTGAATTAAATCGGATTGAAGTTGATGTTTGTGCAAGAAATGAGAAAGATTAAAAAGACTTTTTGAGTCAGTCTTGGATTCATAAAAGTGGGCGCACCGATTGAAAAGGATTAAAAGGTATGCTAGGATTCAAGTTTAAGTTAAATGATGGATTGAAAAGGATTGAAATTTGGGTTCGGATTTGTTTCCAATTCACTCGGATTGAGCGCACAGGCCTAAGAACATGGAAAAGATTAAAACCTACTAGGGATGATTCTTGGATTCATTCTGACTGGTGTCAGATGCATTCTGGTTCAACTTAAGAAGGCCTACGGATTTAAAAGGATTAAAGGATGGATTGAAAAATCGATTCCATGTGGGTCGAATTGAAGTTGGTGCTGATGCATGAATGGAGTAGACTTGATAAGTGAGCCTCGGGTACATTCGGATTGAATTTAAGGTTGAGGCATGGACGGAGATTGGGATTTAATTTAAGGTTGAAAACGGATTGAAAAGGGTTGAAGATGATTAAAAGGCTGCTTCAGTTTCTTCAGGATTAATTTCAATTTATTCGCCCAGCAAAAAATTTCAAAGATAATTACAAAATATTTCAAATGTATATACATGACCCGAGTGAAAATGCTTCGACTTTAGTTCGACTTGGTTATGTCTTGAGTTCATCTCCAAGACATCGATGTCTGGCTGCGTCTCAAAACTGAGTTGAGACATCGGCCTTTGTCTTACTTTTATGGCCATGGCAGTTAAAACGGCATTTAACTGTCTCAAGTCGAACCTTGTCTTGGCTAAGACGACGTTTACTTGTCTCAAGACGAACCTTGTCGTGGTTGAGATGGTCGAACCTTTTTCGGCTCATAAATGGGATTAAAGTTGATGAAAGAAAAATTTGTAATTATTAAATCATCATCAAATGATATCATCATCAAACAAGTATAATACAAATAAAAATCCGTAAATAAGTTGATTGAATATATATATATATACACAAGATTGTTTAATCCTTAACAAAGATTAGCTTTTATGACAATCAAAATGACCCTTTTTGTTAGGACAGGTATACACTCGAACATAGAAACTTCTCTCCAAGACATAAATTGAAGTCTGGCTCCGTTTCAAAAGTAAGACATGCTCAATTCGAACTTTTTGACTTCAGCATGTCTTGATTGGGGGCAATTCAAGTCGAACTGAAGTCGAAGCATTTTTACTCGGGGATACAGTATAGAATTTTGAGGACAAAAACACGCACGCCCAAGTGCACGTATTCGACGTGTGAGGTTTTAAAAATACAAGTGATTTCTAAAATTGTTTTCACAAAATTTCCAATCAATAGAAATCGTGAGTTTGATCATTTTTAGAACTGCGGCATCCAATAAAATCTATCCAATAAAATGCAGTGTATAATAAAACTGAACACCTCTATAGAATTATTGTAAACTAGAAAGTATTTCTCAACTTTTGTCAATGTTATTTAAAAGTTTCAGCAATATTTGTATTATTCGATATAAGAAATTTACAAAAATGTATATAATGCATTCATGGTAGCAATGCTTTTAAATTTTCTCTGTTTTTACTAATAAGTTTAATCAACATTTGTATTATTTTTGCATCATTTGATATTCGAGGATCCAAAAATATTGAAAGACGAAAGGCGAAGGCCTATGTCTCGACTCAGTTTTGAGACGCAGCCAGACATCGATTCCTTGGAGATGAACTCAAGACATAACCAAGTCGAACTCAAGTCGAAGCATTTTTACTCGGGATGCGCTCATATATGTAGTGTTCATCTCTGGAATAAAGGTTTGTATGTTTGCAGACAAAAATATATAATCCAAGAGAATTGCACGCAATGTTCAAAGGTGGCGAAATCATTATTTTGAGAAAGCGCCATCAAGGTATTGATTTGGGGAAAAAGTTTAGATATTAATTAAAGGTGTTAAAAGATCTTTAATTTGGTAGGCTACACAGTGCGATTTATTGAATATGAAAATGTGTGTTTTGTTAAGATGAATGTACATGTAAAATTTGGGCTCAAAATAATAAACAGTTCTTAGGAAAAGCTATCTGTTATTAAAAAAGGTACTGTTGTTTCGGCGGCGGTTCCTTTTTTTTAGCCGGTCGCAAACCCATAAAAGTAGACAATTCTAATCCAAAAGAGTTATAATGTGAGGTTCGGTTAGCCACTAATTAATCTTTGAGTATTAAGTACGTTAAAAATGACTGGAAAAGAAAAGTACGTTTTTTTCTCGTAAACAAATAAAATAACTTCTATAATTTTCATCCTAAACAAAAGGAGTTACAGTCAATCGAAACTTATAATTCCTACATGATTTTAGGATAGTTATACTGATTGTAGTAAAATTGTCAGAAAAATCAGTTGCGTAAATACTGTTTGAAATAGCGGTTTATTTACGACCAAAGCCGGTCGCAGCGTATAGCGGCGGAGTGGAGGAAGCTGCTTCCGCCAGGTAGACGCTGGCGCTGAAATTGAATCCGCGCGTTCAAAATGTAACAATATAAATTATAATAATTAAATTTACATTAAATAATATAAATGGTAAATCCCTAATGAACTCTGTTCCGGACTGCCTTGGAGGTCGAGTTTAAGATCGCAGAGTTTGGGCCTTCTTAGCCGATACTGACAAAGCGGCCTAGGTCAATCATCCAGCAGCTGCCATGTGCAGCTTCCGAGAAATAATACGCAAATAATGTAAATACAAAAGAAGTACATACAAGTGACCATTCTAGATTTCATTTGTGCTACTTACTATACCTTGTATTTCAATAGAAACCTTCAACTTGATGTCAAGTAAATCAAAGGATACGGAAAAATTTGAAGATCGAAAGTTTACTTCAGTAAATATCATTAAAACATAAGATGAGTTAAATGACAAAGAAATATTGCTTTCAGCAAACATTTTTTTTACTGCTCCAGAGTAGTGACTACGCTACTCTTATGGATTTTTGGGCCGCTGTATCTGAATATGTCCTTAGCATTTGTCCTACATGTCTCAGTTTTCCCCTAAATGCAAAAAGTATGGAAAAGCCTAGGGATTTTCTAGTCACACAGACCATACAAAAAATTTGTCTGCACAAGACAAGTGACTAAGCTACTCTTATAAATTTTGAGTCGCTGAATCTGAATATGGCCTCAAAATTTATCCTACACGTTTAAATTTTTCCCTACATGCAAAAAATAGGGAAAAGCTTACGGATTTTCTGGTCACACAGGCACGTTATTTGGATAATACCAGTATGCGCGAAAAAAGGCACATCCATATTATATTTTTAAGTGCAACGACTTGCAGGGACTTAATTTGTAAACATAAATTCTTTGGTGTGCCTTCTATTTCCACTATCTTGAGTAATTCTAGTGAAATTAAAGGTCTTTCTTAGGTTATATAGATTTACGCGAGAGAAAATTTGAAAAACTTAATATCCTTTACAGTTTTGCCTGCGAAATCAATCACATGTCCCGTGCAATTTTTTTTTGGTGGGCCTGTGTGACCAGAAATTCCCTCGGCTTTTCTTTACATTTTGCATCTGAAGGGAAAATGGAACAAGCCCGAAAAATGTAGGGTTCAAATTTAAATATAGCACGCAAATCTGCAAAGGATATGGCAGTTTTTTCCCCGTAGAAATCTACATAATATGAGAAAGATTTTCAATTTACATAGAATTACCCAAGCTAGGGGAAACAGAAGGCACACTAGAGAATTTATGTGTACATATTAATTCTCTATAAGCCACGATAATTAAGAATATAACATCCATGCGTCTACTTTCGCGTATACTAGTATTATCAAAATAACGTCCAGAATATCCCTAGGGTTTTGCCTTTTTTCTGTATCTAGGGGAAAACTGAGACGTGTTCGAGAAATTTTGAGAATAGATTTGGTTTCAGCGGCTCAAAATTCATAAGGTTAGCCGAGTCACTTGTTTCTTGCAGGAAAATTTTCTTATGGCTTGTGTGAACAGAAAATCCCTAGGCCAGTCATGCGCAAGACCTTCAATTTCCCTAGATTCATCCTAGCTAGGGGAAACGGTAAGCACACTAGGGAATTTTTTTGGATAAATTTGGTCTTTACAAGTCCCAACACATAAGAATATGACACCAGTACGTTTATTCTTCCGTATACTGTATTATCAAAATAATATCCAGAATATCCCTAAGTTTCCCTCTATTTTCTGCATTTAGGGGACAACTGAGACGTGTAGGAGAAATTCTGAGGCCAGATTTGGATTCAGCAGCTAAAAATCCATAAGAGTAACCTAGTCACTTCTCTCGTGCTGGAAAATTTTTTGTATTGCCTGTGTGACTAGGAAATCTCTAGGCTTTTCCCTACATTTTGCATCTAGGGGAAAACTGAGACGTGTAGGGCAAATTCTGAGGCCATATTCGGATTCAGCGGCCCAAAATACATAAGGGTAGCCCAGTCACTTGTCTCGTGCAGACAAATTTTTTTGGTGGGCCTGTGTTATTTTAGCAATTGTACAATTTGTGAAATTTAAAAAATTACATAACTTTCGAGCATTAGACGTGCTTTTCCTAAGCTTTTAATGCAAAATTTGTAATCAGAGCAAAAAATAGCTGAAATTAAAAATAAGAAACATCTCGATATGTCCATTCTTTCATGAGACTTTTCCTAGGATCTTTCCAATTGTTACATTTTGAACGCGTGAATTCAATTTGTGTATCCTGAAAATTACGACAGCAATAATTGTTATAAAAAATAACCTCCCCCCCCCCCAAATTAATTTACAGAGAATATTTTCATCCTAAAATCATGTACAAGTTGTAAGTTCGGATTCACTGTAGCTCTGAATATTTACGATGCAAATCACATAAGTTATTCCACTTGATTACGAGACAAAAACGTACTATTCTTTTTCAGCCATTTTAACATAGTTAATATCTCAAAAATCAATTAGCAGCTAATCGTATATGACACTATGACTCTTAAGGATGAAAATTTGTCTACTTTTATGTTTTCGCGACCGGCTAAACAAAAGTTAACCCCACCGAAACAAGAGTACATTTTTTAATAACAAATAGCTTTCCTCAAAAACTATTCGTTATTTTGAGCTCGAATTTGTATATACTTTTAGCTTAACAAAACACAAATTTTCAGAGACTTTAATAGATGCGCATTAGGGTGGACCAAAAATGCATTGCAAAAGTTTTTTTCATGCTACAGAGAAAACGACCCCCCCCCCCATTTCATTCCAAATCCGAAAAAAGAAATTCCCTAATTTTTTATTATTTATTTTTTTAATTTTAACAGGTGTCGGTTTTGACTTGAAGTTTCCCATGTAAAATGCATGGGGAAAAATCACTTTTTTGAGTTTTTAGAATATTTTTTTAAGGTTTGAAAAAATGTGACGGGAAATAATGGGGGCCTGTAGAGAAATATCCAACGAAGAATTTCATCTATCAGACATATGGGCTTGATATCCCTAACACACCCCCACGAGTACCTGAAAACTACCCTTCAAACCAAAAATATCAAATTTTCATTGGTTAATTAAAGTTTTATTATTTAAGCAAATAGGATTTGTTTAAACCATTTTTTTCGACATTTCGTTTTTTTCCTTAAAAATGGTTATTATTGGTCTAGTGGAATATTTATTAACATTAGTTCACTATTTTCAATCGGTTAAACAAATGGAATTTCTGTAAACAATTTTTTTATTAAAAATTATTCATATTTCTTCAGTGAAATAATTATCAAAATTGTTTGATTAATTTTATTTAACAAAACAAATTTTATTAAAAAATTATTACTTAAATATTATTGATAAATTTATTATTATTAAAATAATTATCATTTCGTTATTAATTATTACTGGTAAATATTTCACTAGACCAACAGTAATAATTTTTAGTTTTAAATAATCGAAACAAATATATTTAAACAAATTCTTTTAGTTTAAATAATTGAAAATGAATGACTTAATGTTAATAAATATTCCACTAGGCCAATGGTAATCATTTTAAGTAAAAAAATACGAGAATACAGTGCTCAAAAGGTCGATTTCATGAACAATTGACTTTTTTGGTTTTAAGGGCCGTTTTCAGGTACTCGTGGGTGTGTGTTACGGGTGTCAAACTGATATGTTTGATAGATGAAATTCTTCGCTGGATAATTCTCTACAGGCCTCCATATTTTCCCGTCAAATTTTTTCAAACCTTAAAAAATTATTCTAAAAACTCAAAAAAGTGATTTTTGCCCATGCATTTTATATGGGAAACTTCAAGTCAAAACCGGCACCTGATAAAAATGAAAAATAAAAAAATAAAAAATTAGGGAATTTCTTTTTTCGGATTTGAAATGAAATTGGGGGGATCGTTGCCCTCTAAAAAATAAAAGCCTTTTTGAGCCACCCTAATGTGCATACACTTTTTGTAAAGTAACTATATTTTGCAAAATGGACATTTTTGCCGGTTTTTATTACTTTGTGAGGCAACAAATCAAACAATCTCAATGTGCAACCTACCAAATTCAAGATGTTTTAACACCTTCATTTATTAATTGATTCTTTTTCGCAAATCAATACCTTGATCGCAATCTCACCCCATAAACACTATTTCGTCAACTTTGAACATTGATCAATTCACTCGCATTATATCCTTTTCCATGTAAACATACAAACCTTCATCCTAGGCACGAACTTAACATGATCGCAAACTTCATTTTTATTTCAAACTTGTGTGGTGAAAGCGCACCTTTTTGGTCTTTGTCCCTTGGCCCTTGGTTGGGACGTTTTTTGTTTTTCGTCCATAAAAATAATACATACATGATTATACATAATTTTTTATTCTTACACATAAAGGACTATGCTTAAATATTACTTAGAGAGAGATAACATGAAATATCAAAACAAATTGTTGATTGGAAAATGATTTGTTTACATATATGCAAACGTCGCAAAAAAGGATACTCGACTCTTCGTTTGGGACACTTCAGGACAACGTTCATTTATGAATGAGGGATTAAACTACTTTAATCAAATTTATAAAAAGAAGAAATAAATCCAGTAAATGTATTATGATTTATTATTTTATGATTTTGATTTTTTAAATTATTTTTTCCTGAAAAATTGCCTCTCGTTTCATCAACAATTAATCATAGTTTGTTTTATTTAAAGATAGCTTTCGTAATAACATGTTTTATAAATTATAAATTAAAAGAAAAACAATTTCTGCGAAGTTAAGAGACCATTCAAGTATTAAATAACTCTTTTTTTTTATAAAGTTTAACAACTTTCTTCAATGTTGTTTTCCATAAACAATCACTATTTATAACATTGAAACTATTGTTTATACAAACTTTTCTCCTGGTATTCATCGAAAGCAAAAACAAACTAAAATGTAACGCGCATGCGCGAAGTGTCCTAACCTACAAGAAGATATATTCTATTTTTCAAAAATATGTATATAAATTAAAATAATGAAAATTCACTGGAAAAATACCATAAAATTTTACTTTTGATAGCTCTAAAGTGATTTCCGTTCATATCTATAGAAGTGAACTAAAAAAGATTATTTAAACTTTAGCCATTTATGCCTTATAATAGAAGAAAACTTAAATATTTTTTTCTGATTTTTAATGCTTAATCTATATCTATAACATTTATTCCCACTATCCCAATCAAAGACCTTCCTAACCAAGGGTACTTTCCCCTACTGAATATTTGTAGTATTTTTATATCCTTCGATATACGAGGTTTTAAAAATAATGTAAGAAATGTATTAACTTGTTAAATTTTTTTTAATTGCTGCATTAGTGAAGTATGCATGTTAAAAATTTTAATTGAAAATCTTTAAAATTAAGAGTTTTTATTTTGAAAATCTACAATTAAAAATTATTCAAGTTTTAAGTTTCAGAATAAAAAATTCTGTAATATTGATGACTTATATGTAAATTTTTTCAATTTTTAGATTTAGAATTAAAAAGTCTTAAAGTTTGTTCTTAAGAATCAGCAAAATTTAAGGATTTGTATTCACACGTCCTTAAAGTGCAAGCGTTTTCAATTATAAATCTACAAAATTGAACTATTTATAAAAAAATACTCGAAGCTACGTCATTTTCAAGTGTACAGTTATACACATTTAAGAAATCTACAATTGCAATTCTTCAAGATGACCTATTTTAAAAAGATGTTTAAAATTTAATGATAAGACATTATGATTAATCAAAATTAAAGAAGTCACTGACTAAAATTAAAATTGTATGAAATACGATATAGATATTTTTTTTAATTCTTCATTATTATTCATTATATCATTTAGTACTTTATATTTAAGCATATATTTTAATTTGATAATTAGACAATTAAACTAAGGAACAGGTTATAATCGCGCGTAAAGTGCTATTGTTGTTAGTTTGAGTAAATACGCAAAAAACTTTTTTGTTGAACTTCAAAGCCAATTTTGTAAACCTAAAAATTTATCGATTTCTAAAAACGTCAAGGATAAAACGTGAAGTTAAACAAATATAGAAAACAAGAACTTGCGGATAATATTAATATTATTTATTTATCAAAAGGCACTGTCGATGCTTACAAAATTTTCCATAACGTTACCGCTAAACGACCTCTAAAAGGGGTAAGACTGGTTAGAGTTATGAAAAAATACAATAATATTTTCAGATGAAATCTTTTTTCAATTATTGTTATTTTTAATTCAAACAATAATTTTAGAAAACTTGAACATTAAAAATGACTTTTTATTGATAGAAATATTTCGTTATTGTATTTTCAATCAATAAATAATATTTATTTAAAACAAATTCAATTGTTTTTATAATTTTCATAATTTGGCAATTTTCTGTCGGCAATTTTATTGTTCAAGAATTTTCAAATTCGGTAATATTTTACACTATCAGCAATTTCCTTATTTGAAAATTTTCCTACACGGTAATATTATAAACTGTTCGGGAATTTTCTTATTCAGGAATCGTCCAATTCGGAAAGTTTATTATTCGAAAATGTTATTATCACGGAATTTTCCAATGTGGAAATTTTACAGTGTTGGGAATTTTATTTAGGATTTTTCAGTCGTCCCAAGGCTGTGCGACTTTTCGAATGTTAGGAGAAAATTTTATATCATCCTTATCAAATTAGTTTACTCTGAAATTGAAAATAATATAAGTTGTGTACGTTATTAAAACAAAAGGCAAAGAAACTTGTCAATGGATTTTAATGGAATTCGCTGAATAGTGAAACTGGAACGTAAATTATTTTTATTTCGTTTCGAATACGATACAATATTTGGAGAATGGGGCGGGGTAGTTAAAGCACTTGCTGCAGATGGGCGCATTAATTGGATTGAGTTATTGAAACGTAGGCTTTCGCCTTCGTAAATTGTACCTGTTCTACTTCTAAGGACAGCTGCTTACATTTCTCAGGAATTTTTATTTCAGGGAGAATATTTGAAATTGAAGAAACAAATAAGAGTGCTATTTAAAAAACGTACATTTTAATAATTGTACTAATTTATTCAATTATATTGCAATATTTCCAATGAATTGAATGAATGTAAATTCAATTACATTAAATTATTATTAATTGTTGAACTTTAGAACAACAAAAATTGTCTTTAAACACTTTCTTTCCTTTAAGCAAGTGTGTTTTCTTTAGAAAAAAAATATTTTAAAAATAATTTCATTGCAAGTAGTTTTTATTGATCAAGCAATTTGAAAACATTATATTCTATTATGTCAATAACTGTTTTAAAAAAATTAAATAATTTTACTCATTTTTTTATTAGATAAAACTTTTATTTCAGACAATTTTAGTTCTCAAACAATTTTCTTCTTTTCTAGAAAAATATTCGTTAATAACACTTTTCGTCTTAAATTACAACCTTTTTGTTAAACAAATGAATATATAAATGTTTTTCTATAGGTGAAAAATATTAACCTATTGGAATTTTCTTCTCGACTATGAATTAAGAAAGCTTTCAGAAAGATGCCTGATTTTTGTCAACTCGTTTCCATAATTTTTCACGAACATGTGACAATTGAAAGCCCGCAAACGAAAAAGTAGGTATGTGGACCCTTTTTTTTAACTTTTGGGACTGAAAATTCAACTTTTCGGTTTAAAAAATTACGTTATTGCTGAACATTGATACTTTTGGTTAAATGTTTAACAAATATTGAACTACAAAATTTATTTTTAAGGAAAGACTTTAAAATTTAAACAAGTAATTGAATTTTCATTAAAAACATATGAATTGTGAACAAATAATGTAGCAGTTGACATTTGAACCAGAAAAGATTATAAGCTTATAGTGAAAATATGTGATCACTGGGGCATTTTTGAAGTTAGAATTTCGAAAAACGGTTTTTCGAGAAAAACGATTTTAAAATTGGCGAGTGACATAATCATCCATATTTACTTTTTTCTTGGAACATAAAATATACCTACTTCCGGTTATTTATTTAAACAACTTTTTTTCTACTATAGGTCGCGAACAAGTATCTTCATGCTACTGTTGACAGTATTTTGAATTTTAAAATGATTACCAGGTACGGTATTTAACCTTAAAACATGAGATTCTTCAAATATTTTCTTGTTGTCCTATTTTTTTAAATGTTAGTTTACGATCTGCGAGAACGCTATGTCAAAATGGTTAGATTTGAATTAGTTACCAAATTTTTGGAAATTTGAGAATAGGATGATTCATCTTGACTGAAATCACGCATTTGGGATGTATTGTGTTTTAATGGAAATGTTTAAATTGTTTACAGCGTTATTATATTTTATCTTACGTTATTGGCGCTATAAAATAAACATTTCAATACAAGCCCTCCCATAAAAACCATAAAATTTAATACCACACACCTGACAAATCTTTACTAATTAATCAGTAATCAAAATCACTATAGAATTAGTCAATATTTTTGTAATTGATATTTAAAGAGAAGAGAAGATTACAAAAATATCGTTAAAAATAAAAAGTTAGAGTTTTCTAGAAAATCTTTTGTTCATGTTTTTAATGTTTCAAGAAAAAAATACAGAAGATTTTCTGCAAAATCCCACCATTTTGTATTTTTTGGAATATTAAATTTTTTTTATAATATAAGTAAGAGATCATATCAGTTCTATGCATGCTAAAATAAGTTTAGAATTTTTTTCGTAAACGATGCAAGATATCACAAAAGAGCACAGGAATGTTTTCAGAACTTTTATAGATATGCAAACTTTCATTTTTAAATTATTTTTAATCTCACAAACTGTAGAATTTAAAAGAAAGAATTGGTGCTTTCTTGAAAAGTGGACGTCAAAATTCAAGTAATCTGATCTTTGTGAAAATTATTCAGTTTTTGTTGAGGATTTAACGATTTTGTTGAAAATTTAGCCATTCAGTTTAATTAAACTTTTTCTTGTTCAAAAGCCTATTATTATATTTTTGGTTGAGAATTTTTATACACAAAACTCTCGCTTCCAGTAAAGTGTCCCCTAAAAATTGCGTTAGCCAGCAGTTCTACGAAGGCCGACAACGGGGTGACTGAAAGTGAGAGTTTGGTGTATTTGGATTAGTCCGAATTAAATTTCAAATCAGGCAGGTTCTACACTTGAAGGTAAATAATCGTTCGGGGAAGAAATATGTTGTTTTTTAGGGAAAATTAGACTATTTTTTTGATTGATTGACCTCTTTGGTTGAAAAGTTTTTCCTACTTTTGTAAAGGGGTCATCATTTAATAAGCTTATCTCACTGGTTGGGAAAATCGAATCTATTCAAAAGAAGTTAATGTCAAAATTTGACAGTTGAAGAAATAAGTAGCAGAGAACATTCAGAGCATATTATGCTAATTTTATATATGAAACCCGAAAAACGTTCTGGTTTCTTACAAGTTTTATTCAGAAAAATCTGCCTTTTTGGGGGCATTGTCTCGTCGCAGAGTACGCGCGTGGCTTGCTTCGCTCTCATGTTTGAGCACGCCTGGGGCGCGCATCTGTTGGATCTCGCGCTTTGCGCTCGATAATGAGTTACCTCGCGCTTCGCGCTCGGATATTTATTGTTTACATTTGGAATGCTACAATGGAAATCGATTTATGACAGATATTTGTGAATGTATATTTATTTTCTGAACTATACCTTAAAATAAACAAAAAACTACAATCCATTCTTCATAGATTTTTCTTTATCTCTTGTTGTTATGCTAAACATAGGATTTTTATTTTCATATTATTTGTTATGGATAAAGCAAAATAACCTACAAGTCTTTTTTAAAATAATTTACGTATCTCGCGTCTTTTGGCATTATATTCGATTTTTGTTTCACATCAATTTCGATGAATAAATTAAAGACGAGGAGTTCTGTCAAAAAGCGGTACACGTGAATACAACTTGCAATAAATAAAAACAAAATAGCGATTCCTATTGATAAATGATTACAAGAAATTTTGTAGAATTTTTCAAACGTTATTATGAATATATAAAAAATGTGAAAAATTATAAAAAATTTGTATCTCTTTTTTGGGTGAATAATTTTTGTCTATCAATTTATTTTCGTATCAAAAAGTAATTATTAGCAAATTTGTAGATCTTTTTTGTGACCATGGTTTTTGTTAATTCACATTTTTTCTTATCTTACATTGTTTGATCACAAAATGGAATTTTTTCTTTTCATTATGTTTTGTGCGATCAAAATTTGAATTTTCGATTTTTCAAGGAAGTTCAAAAAGTTGTCATGATAATTTTGTAGTTCTTTCAAAAATCAACGTTTTGCTTCTCTTGGCTTTGTTTTATAATGTGCGTTGTTTGTCTGAAAATGTTTATTTTCGATTGATTTTTTAAATTTTATAAATGTTATAACTCTGATAATTTTCTTTTTATCTAAAAAAGTCATTAGCGTAAATTTTTTGGCAAAAAATGAAGAGAATGTGAAAAAATTAAAAATTTGATAAATCTGGATAGGCATGTACGTGCGTTCATATAAACCAATTTGTACTGAATTTGTCGAAAATTAATAGCTATTTATAAATTTAAATTAACTTATTAAATAATTAAAATTAAATTGCTAACATTTTTTGAAAAGTTGGTTGTCAGACCGAATCGAGTGGAGGAAGTTCCTGTTGATGGTCTTGCGACAGGTGGGAGGATACTGCATAGACAGTGATTAACAATTTTGGACAGAAAATTCTTCTGGTTCCTAGAAATAAATTCCTGTCGCCCTGTTATACCTGATGCGGTTGAAAGAGAGGGGAGAACTTTATCTTCTTCTGATCTTTACCTTTTGAAGGTGCTGTGAAAACAGAAAATTGTGAAAGAAAATGGAATGCTTCGACTTCAGTATATATGGGACCAGCACTGGGATCGGACTTTCAGTTGAGTTGAAAACGTTTCGTCCGATAGCAGTTATTTCCGCTTGATAGGATTTTGAACAGCTTTTTCACATAAGATTTTATACCATTATGGAGATTCATAACCTCATAAACAAAAAAGTCTTACGAGAGAACAACATTGTGAATTGTAATGGAAAGGATTTTGGTCCGTTTATATCAGTCAAGAAGCTTAGGAAGGGAGAAACTGAATTTGGGTAAGTTTGATTTTTCAAGTTTGATTGTAAAAAAAAAATTATTTCGTAAAAAGTGATAGATTTTTATATACTTTGTATATTTATAATCTCGCATAATTCATGGGGAAGAGTTTTGTAGACGAACGTATATATTTTTTATTCTAATGATAATTTTACTAATTTTTAACCATTCATAAAAAACACTATAGCATAGAAAATGTTATTTTTATTGTAATTCCTGAAGAAAATCGGAATTAAAAAGTTTTCAACATAGAGCAGTGGCCTAAAATATCGCAAATTTCCTCATTTTTCTTATTTTTCAATCCTTTTCCAAAAACATAGAATATAAAATGGCAAACTTTCATATTCTATTGATTACCAACGTCCCCCTCCCATTGAATTTTATTCTGTTAACATTTTTATATTTCTATGGACAGCAAATTCTCCCAGGGAACTTCGTATTCTTGTATATGCTTAGGAATGGTGGTCCACTGTTTGAAAATTTGGAACTATTATTATTTTTAAGTTCAGCAAGCATTAGGCTTCCTTTCTAAATAAATATCTCCCTGAAATTTACTAGCTAAGGTGTTGCAATTAATAATTAAAATAGCAACTTGTTTTCTTTCATTGTGATCAATGAAAAAATGCCAACTTTGTAGCGCACATCTTTTATGAATAACGTAAGTTCAATTTGAGGAATAATAATTTTGACCTCTTTCTTTAAATGTTTTACTATAAATAGTTCAATTAAAAATATTTTTTTATCGCACCACCGTCATAAGTGCGATTTTAGGTACTACAAAAGATATCTAAAATGTCACTTTTCAGGATAGCTTGTACAATTTTTAGAGTAGAGCGTACTATAAAGTAGATGAGACTGTGATCTGATTGGCTGAGGGACATTTATATCTTTACTTTATGGTACTATGAGTGCAGTGATCCCAACTTTAGCATGTAGACGTACACTTGCTCTAACTGGCATCCTGTAAAATATGTGTGATTCGTCCTTCGTCTCGAGGATCGGATTGGATTGAACTGTATTGGAGTGCAGTGGATTGCAATTATTTAGATTGAAATGGTTTTGTATGGATTGGATTCGAGTGGATTAGGTTAGATTAAACTAGAGTGGATTGTATGGAATGAATTGGATCGGATTATATTGGAATGGATTGGATTCCCTGTCGAGTCTTTACATTAGGACTATACAACATATTTGCACTCATGAACGACTGTTGTGATAAAAAGTAGTGCGTGACACATGACGTACCATAATTTTGAGAAAAATGGATTTTTCGACTCTGATATTACGCTTTTTTCAAACTTTCCACATCAGCTCAAAGCATTTATGATAATTTTAAAATGTATGCTAATATGTTCTTGATCAGACAATGTTTTCGACCGCTAAACTTATTTTGACATTTAACGACATTTTAATAGAGTTTAATATCTTTAAGGTTTGAACCTTTTTTTTGTCAGTTTGACAGTTGAGGGACTTGGTATAATAAAACTTTAGGCCGATGAATTGTGCTTGAAGCTGGAAATTGGATTTTGTAAAAATTCTGAAGCAATAATTTTCTTATATGATTCGTGGATTCTTAATATTTAAGGATATGTAACATGAAATTCTTTGATACGATTTAAATTAGAAAGAGCCATATAATCAGTTATGTCAAATTAATTAATTGCAACAAAAAAAGTTTTGTTCGCTTACTCATAGATCGTAGAAGATACAGGAGAAAAATTCAAACATAGAAGCTAATATTATCCTGGATAGGGATCAATTATTACTAATTATGGTTAATTCGATCTCAACACTAATTGGACTTTTGTATCTTTATTTATAGAGTTAAGTGATCACCATATTGAGCATTAATCAAATGAGTAATAAGGCTAATGTATCCATATTAACTGGAAAAAATACTGACTATCCTCTTAATCTTAGCTTATTTGCAAAAAGATATTGACTAATGTATATAACGAAATATTTATGATTATAAAATAACTGGACGAATCAAAATGCGTCACATAATTGTTTGTCGTTTAAATATGTTTTTCTTTTGAAAGTATGCCTTTTTTATAATGTTATGAGCATTTGAATTTTAAAGGTTAAAAACGTGACATATCAAAAAACTGTTAACATTTTTGTTGAAAGTATAATGTATTTCAATCTATGACCGAAGAAATGTTTTGTTTGCCCGTAAGGGACTCAAGGCGCTTAAAGCAAAAAAATATTTATTCGAAACTGAAATATGTTTTTAACTAAATAGATTTCTTAGTGACTGCACTAAATAAGTATTTGATACGATTGGTGAATTTTATAGTGTAAAGTAGTATATACACTGAGAGACTTTTTGTTAGAATAAATGGTAAAAATAAATGAAAATTTAGTATATTATCGTTTCAGAACAGGGAAAACAAGGTTTGCGTATCAAAAATTAATGTAGCGGTTTTCAGCCGTCAAAACTAATATTTTTGTTTGAATAAATGGGAAGGATGTTGCATTAACTCTGATAAAACTTGCGAAAATTTAAAATTCACTATAACAAAGTTAACAAGTGAAGTTAAAACGATAGTCATACATTTTATTTGAAGGAACGAAAACATCGTTTGAAGTTGCCATACAAAGCGTATGAGAATCTCAAACGACTATATGAAAAATAATAACTTAATCCACCAAAAGATTTAGCCTTCAGAAGGAGGAATTAAATACACAAATTAAATACAATTAAATACATAAACACGCGTACAATAATTATTTTTTGCGTTGTATAATTAATTTATTCACTACATACATAATCGCAGGCTTAATCGCTATGAAAAATCGGAACAGCTGCGGCGAGATTCGAACCCAACTTACCTAAAGCACTAACGCATTCCCTAACAACTAAACCCCACGGCTAATTTACATTATGGAATATTTGGCAAAAAGCTCGGCTAAGCGGCGTCGCTTGGAAACTCAGGGCATTATGATTTTAAATTATTAAATTGATTTTTTTTATGAAATACATTTTTTAACGGAACTGATAATATTCTTGTATGAATAGCATTCTCTAATTTGGTATCTCAGTAACTCAGTATAATAAACTTGAGTGTATTTAGACGTAATTAATGAATTTAAGAGAAAGAGTTAAGGGATCGTCCATATATTAACATAAGACATTTTTCTTTCGTTTATATCGCTGTGTCCTTTTCAACTTGATAAAAATATTATTTTCGTCTTTATTCAAACAACAGAAAAACGTCTTACGTAATATATGGACAATCCCTAACTTCTATTGAAAATTTTGTGCATCATAACCTTTCGGCTCGATCGGAAAATGACGGAAACAATCGAGGAGCAATCTCAAACGAAACTATTAAAAATTAAGAATAATGATGTCATAGTTTGCTATGCGTCTCAAATTTTTGCCAACTTCATATTGACAACATCAATTTCTAAAATATGTTTTCGAGATTATGACATTAAATTTTTTTTTGTTCAAATTATTTTTCGAAAACTCAGTAAAAAGATTATCATTTTTGGACAGTGTTAATTCTTGAAATGGAGATTCATAATATTTCGTATTTAGAATACTAATTTGTCGTCTTTGCGTTTTAAAAACTTGTATGATAATATTAAATTTCGGTACTGAAATACGAATAAATATAATAAAACCTCGGTTTCCCCGTTCGGACTGAGAACACAAAATTTAAAATTAAATATATAATTCGTTGATTCAAATAGACGTATTTTAAGGTAAAATAAATATTATTTGTGACAATCAAATGTCTTTTAACGGAAATAAATATTTTTTTTGTTTCTAAGATGCGACATACGGTTCCGAATAAACATATAAAAGAGTTGATAAAATATTAATTGATTCTAAGAGCAATTTACTTAGCTCAAAAAAGCCTCTTGTTTAAATAATTACAATAATTTAATTACCAACCTGCTTATAGAAGAGACGTATCTCTTTTACTTAATTAATATTGCTGGTTGTCTTATTATTTATTTAATTTAAAGCAATTTACTTCAAATGGAGTGTTCTTTAATTCAAAGCCTCAAAATTAGTGAACCAAAGATATATTTCTTTGCGTTCAAAATTTGTTTTCGCATTGGTGAAAAATTAACTTTTTTTGCTATTCATCCAGCTAGCAAAAAAAACTTAGAAAACTGTCTTATGTAATTGAAATTTTGTTAATTCAAATAATATTAATTGAAACCCGTAAATATTCGATACTTTTTTTGTAATATTCTGGTTTTCCCACCCCTTCAGACGACATCTGTTGTACGTCTTTCTACATAGAGAGAAGCAAGATCCGTCAATTTGACGGACCTTGGAGGGAAGTACGTACTACGTGTAACCTTCTTTATTTTTTTATTAGCTTAGAGCCAACCAGCCAACTTCAGAATGCCCAATTACGAATGTCGACCGCGCAGTAAAATCTGCGATGAATAACTGCACCTGGCGAGAAATTCTACGTCATTTCCGCGAAAGAGTTGAACAAGTAGTAGTTGGCACTAAACTAAAGATGCATTTTGTTGATAGTTTTCTATGAAAAAATATATACGTGTTGATATGTTTTCTAACCGATGTAACTTCTTAGCATATATATTGTAACTGAATAACTTCAATAGTATAACATCAGCTGTGCAATAAGCGTGACTATCGATTTATCCACGCTAGGTGTGCAAGCAATAACTGCGTACTCGGAGCAATGTCACAAAAAAAACTGAATGACGGTCTGAGTCACTCATGTTTGTGTGCAGGATGTTTTGAGAAGTAAGTTTATTTTTAATATATAATATATAATAAAATATATAACGTAACGTTACCCAACATTCTCTCTAAAAAAAGGAATTTTTTTTAGTTCTATACTAATGTAATAGTCACATTGAATTCAGTATAAAAACATCTTCATTCCTAAGATTTCAACTAGATATATATTGCATTTTCATAAAAATAGAGTAATTTTCAATTAAAAATATCTTTTATAAAATGGAATAAACTTTAAACAAAAATGTCAAATTTTTTAACAACAACCAAGCCCTCAACTTGAATCCTCCGCCAAAACAGCGAATTTCAAAAAACTAGATTAATTTTCTGATTAACAGGATGTATTTTTAACAAAATACATGGATTTTTCAGGCAAATAGTAAAACTAACCATAGAGTTTCAAAGCACACACTCAATGGCTAACATTTTATTGTTATTTTGACATTCTTCTATTTAATTTCTATTCCGTTCAATGCGTCAGAAAATATTTTGCGTTTTCAATACGTTACGGTTACGTTAATAATAGTAATAATAATAATAATAATAATAATAATAATATACATTTGCAATATTATATAAAAAATTAAAATAAAAAGTAGAAACTTGTTCCATGAACAAAATATTAAATGTAGAATGAAATTTTTGTATATATTTCGTAGGCATTTAGAAGATCTAGGCAGTCAGTTGAAAGCTTAAACTGCTGACGTTTAGAGGAATAATTGGGGACAAAATCTGTATCTGGCGTCCATACAAGAATAAATGAGAAGAAATAAAAAATGGTCGATTCACGTCAATTCTGATATTATTTACCAACATCTGTAACCATTCATATTTGAGAGATTCTGTATATAAATCGCTCTACTCTTCTCGGTATTTCATGAGGAAAATATAGTTGATCAATAAGATGTCAATTATGAAAGAGCTTTCATCGTGAAAACAACTTCTAAAGATTACAATAACTGAGTTTGTAAAGCTAGTGTCATATTGGTTATCAGACATCTAACAGAAGCGTGAAGTCGATGCTGCAATCGTAATCCTCTATTTGGCCAAAGAATGTATCAAGAGTTATTAAAATTATATCATTCATTTCAGATGCTAAGTGGACCAATGATAATTTACCTAGTAATTACGTTCAATATATCATAACTTACATGTTGCCAAACTTGCATATCCATGCTAATCGAATATTGAACCTTGAAAACTGAAATTATTGTCAATAACGTAATAAATTTGATAACTTTCTTAAACTGATTGGGCCAATGTTATTATAGCTAAATGTGTATTAATAATTGGACGGGTGGGTGCAATGGCATCCTACTCGAGCCTCCTCAGACCCAAGTTTCACTGAAAAGAGCAGACTAAAGTTTGTACCCTAGAAATTATGTGTTGGCGATGAGTCCTGAGTATTTTGTACTGAATATAAAAAAAATATTTATGCCTCTTTTTAAAATAACTCGATATTAGTTGTTTTGAGCAATTTTATGATTTTTCTTGAAAAGTAAAGTAAAGTACAGTAAAAGATGGAAGCAAGGTTTTAAATATAGTCTTAAGAATTTTTTCTGTAACTTTCAGTGGCAATAACATTGAATTTGCTTTATAGGTATTATCTATGTTTTGCAATAGTAGAGTGTGGTCGATATTTTTTTCTTATCACGATACGTATCATAAATTCTAATCATATTGAATAATTTTATATATAATTTTCGTTTCGATTTTTTTGTAATGCAATTTGATTCAAATTCACTTCTAATTGACGAAAATTCAATCAAATTAATTACAAATAATTCGGACTGATCTTGGTTTCAGTTAAGTTTCCTTGAATTCTGTATCTCTTGAACTTAGTATAATTCCAAATTACATTGAATTGATGCCAGTTCAGTTGAAATTAAGATAAATTACTGAAATTGAGTCGCTTTTCTCTTAAATATAGATTAATTCACCTTGAATCTCCTTAATTCCATTCAAATCTTTGAAATTTCATCTAGTGTTATTAAATTCAGTTCAAGCTAAATCCCAAGATGTCAAGTTTTGATGAAAAATTGGGTCAAAGCGTTATATAATGGAAAACAATTGACAGTAAGATTTTAATTTTAGTTGTAAATTTCAATGCAATAGCTATCTAGACATCAGCTATTTATCCATTGTGCAACGCTTTGATCGACTTTTGCATCAAAATTCTACACTTTAGGATATAATGTGCTGCATTGAATAATCCTTTAAAATCATATATTAACTGGAATTCATTTGAAATAATTTGGAAATCATTTGAATTCAGCTTGAATTATTTCAAATAAGTTAAATTAAGTTTGAATTCTAATAATTATTTTAAGCTTCCCTTAAATTCATCTAGGTATATTTCAATTCAATTTCAATTCCTATTAATTTGTTTATAAAAAATGTCCACATTCAGACAACACGTGTTTTTTTATTTTAATGAAGCGAGGTCCCGGATTCAATAAGGAGTTATAATAAATATACTGAGCTCTGTTCAAGTATGCCTTTACTATTTTTTTTTTGGTTACGGTAGTCAGAATTTTTGTTATTTTGATAAGAATTTTCTTGTATAATAGCTAGAATTCTAGTTAAATAAGATTTAAAAAACATCTCACATAAAATCTAGGTTCAGACTTCAATTACAGATGAATTCAAGAAGATCATTACATAGTTAGAATGATAGGCGATTATACATTGACGCAAATAAGTTTGATGGGAGGATGCAAATTTGGACAATAATAGCCTTAACATTCATCCAGTTACACATGGATGATGCGTGTTGTGAAGCGATATTCGGGATAAATGCTCATAAGGCGACTACTCTGAAGCAAGGCAAGATCTTAAAGCAATTGGAGCACACTTATTCTCCATAACTACTCTTATAATTTGTTATCATTACATGCCCCGGCAAGTCTGAGACCGGCTCTTAATCTCAACGTTCATTGGACGCCGTATATGAGCATTTGAGCAACCCTCCCTGAGTATTCGTCAGCCGAGAAACAAGAATTTTTATCTCTTGAGACTTGTTCATACTGGCTCATACTATAAAGCACTCGTTTCTTTACCAACCACAGACAGTTCGAAGACGTCAGCTTCAAGGATACATATATCCCCAGCGAAATAAAAATTTAACTCTCACTTTGGACATTTTATTTAGCGCTATCTTTTCGAAATTCCTGTAGAGCTTCTATACAGTATTTTCAAGTTCGCATCAGAGTTTATTGTTTATATAACATTCAACTTCTAGCTTTTACGCGATTGTGATTCGCGAACTACAATATTAAGGTGAATTGCAATTTAGTTTCGGAATTTCATCACCTTTTACTAATACCGTGACTTTTCGAAAATGCCTTTCTTGGACAATAAATCGCTGAACGGACATGGCAACCTGAAGCGCCCCAATGAAAACGAGTTCTTACATACCATCGTCAAACATGTTAACGAAACCACGTAAGTCCTTCTGTCTTTGATTATAGTGACCGTTCATTCCTCAAGGTAGACACAAAATAATGAACGATTTAAATTCCTGTCTGGGAGCAAAATTAAAAGGATATGAGCAATTTTATCCACAATTTCACCCTGTAGTTAGAACCAAAATCATTCACGCGATTTCAAATTTGTGGGTAATTATTTTGATTGCGGCAATACTTTTCCATTATTTGAAAATAACATTTCGTTTTATATCTTCTATCTAAAAGTAGCATTCTTCATAAACAATCATTTTTCTTCACTGCTTTATAAACAAAATTTCTCTTCCTTAATGACGCTTTTTCATTGATACATATCCTGTTATATCATATCGATGTTAAATGAAAGATATGACAAAATACACCTATTGCCGCTTTATCAATTCGTGATTTTTATTAGATGAGTGATTAATATTTAGAAGAGCAATCTTATTACAAACTGTAATTCAAATAAAGAATGGAATTGTCCACGCGAAAAGTGATATCAAGTTGAAAATATAGAAAATTGAATAAAAAGCCCTGAAGAATGCTTGTATGGTCCTAACGTTTAGAATAAGAAAACAAAATGTGTCATACAAAATTTTTGTAATAAAATTATATTACATACTTACCAAATTTTCAATTCATTAACTCATTTTCCGTATACGTACATTTTGTTTTTACAAAAATCGGTAAGGGAGGAATCGGGTAAGTTTAAATTCTATACGAGTTTTCTTACAGTCACGGCATTTTTCTGCTAATGGTAGAGTCAGTTAAACTGAAACTTCGTGAAAAACAAAATATTACAGGAGTAAATTATTAGAGGAAAGTGTAAGAAACACAAAACGTAAAAAAGGAGGAAAAGAACAAGAAAACTATTAAAAGACGAGAAAGTTTTCCACCCTTGGATCGTTTGGACTTTTAAAATTACTAGAAAAATCACAAAGAATCCCTGCTTTTAAATTGTTTTCTGTCCTTTTAATTTTTATTCTATTTATTATTTTTAATTTAATTAATTAATTCAATGAATTTTTAGATTTGATCCGAAAAATTCGTAATACACATCTTGTAGATAGATATACTGTGCGCCAATCATCTGTTTGTTCAGTAGGCAAATCTGCTGCTTACAATTAGTATACCTCACAGAATGTGTTCGATAACTTATTATTATTGGGTCTGCGAGTAAAATGCTTGTCTCGAAATTAATTAGACGAAATGTACTTTCATTACACCTATAAGTAGCAAGGTGGTATTATTTCGTAGGTAAATAATATTTGTTTGATCAAGTGAACTGCATTATGAACCAAATCTTAGACCAATTACATCTGCATATTTCGAATGATGCTAAGTGATGTCAATTTCATGGGATTATTAATTATTAATTGTATACTGCTCATGCAATACCAATTTTCAATATTCATTTGTTAGTAAATGAGTTTTTCTATATCTATTAGAAGTTATTAGTGTAGGTAAAAATGCTACATTCATTAATGGTATCTACCTCTTTCCGCATTCGCAGGCTGATATTAGACTGACTAATCTTCAGTTCTAAAAATAAGTATTTACAACTATAAGTATCCTTCGAAAACTATGCAGCAATACAAAAATCCTTATACGTCATAAATTGCCATTAAACTTAAAAAAAGCAGAAAAATCACGTTGTAACTTGGTTAAATGATATTTTTCGTATTATTAACAATTTTTTTATCGCTTAAAAAGTGTTATGAAAATTATAACTTAGTAATTACAACTGTAATTATTTTTCGAAAGGTACTCAGCAATACAAAATTTTGTGTACATCGTAATGCGATTAAAAAATATTTGTTACTTTTGAAAATTATTTTCCTACTATTTTTAGAATTTTTTGCATGTTTTTTTCAAGCTGAAGAAATTTCAATTTCAACTTATTCAACTTTAAAAGAAGGGTACATTTAACTCAAGCCAAGAAAATGTGTATTTTTGCACGTTTTCAACAATTTCTTAATCGAACACATTTTCTCTCTCTTTTATTACTGTTCACTTGTAAAAACTCTACGAATAACAACTACGAGGTCTAGTTTAAAATTGGTAATAGACATTTTTTTAATTTCTGTAGTATAAACTTGAAAAAAAGAATTTGAATTTATGATATACAAAGGTCTGGTCTGTGTGAGTCCGACATGGAATCCTCCTGATATTGTTCTAAAATATGTTGAAAGAACAACCTTAAATATAAAAAAATGATTATGTTGTGCAAGTTATTTTAATTTCATGACAATTTACGATGTATTTGAATTCTTTTATTGCTGCGCATTTTTCAGAAAGTTGAGGGTCCGCGGTCTAAACTTTTTAACTGACATTTCAGAAAGTTTACACGGCAAAGGAAAATCTTTGTAATTATCGCAATTTTCAATCTTTTTTAAAACTGCAATATGTTTTCTGTTCATTTACTAGAGAAAAATAATACACTTTAGTTTTATCACATTTGAATCCAAAGCGATCTGTAGACGAAACCATCTAAGATGATGTGAAAGTAACCACAACAAACTTTCGACACACATAAACTTAACTGCACCCACACTGACAAGTGTCTCACTGGTCTATTCTACGAGTAAACTAACGTGTATTATTTTTCTCTAGCAAATAAACAAAAAACATTTCACAGATTAAAGAGTAACAACGATTTTCCTTCGCCGTGTAAAAGGTTTGCAATGTTGGGTAACCGTTTTATGCCGCAGAGCCTTCAGTTGATAATTACAGTTGTAAGTACATAGTAAATTTTAGAACAATTTTCATGCATTGTTTTTTTCATTCAATTTCATGCATTTTCATTCAATGCAAAGATCGTTGGCATTAAGAACAATATGATTTAATGAAATAAAAACACGCTTTTTTTCGTTTCCAAGTTTAAGGACAATTTACAGTGTATATACGAGCTTTTGTTACTGCATAGCTTTCGAAAGATAATTACTGTTGTAAATACTTATTTTTAGATAAATACTTATTTTCTTACCTATTAAAGTTTTTTTTTTTATTTTTTTTAATCGCTCTTATTTTCTGTTTTGACCTTTATCATGGATGCACGAACATAAAACATATTTTTTTATCTTTATAACTTTTTGTGGGTGTTCCGGGTACCAAACTGCTACTTTTGATCCCTCAGAATCTGAAAAATATTCATTCTGGTCTGATACATCGTAAACACTAAAGATTATTTTCATTAGAAACTGGATTAAAACGATCTGCATATATTTGACAGCTATAGTTATAGATTTTAACTAAATATGTTCTTTGATATAAAAAAGTATCTTTGGGATAGAATGGAATCAAATTTCCTGTATTTGTTTTTTAAATATAGGTGGCTTATTTTATTTTCATATTCTCTTGAATATATCTAAGGTATTTATTCATAAGTTAGGTCCAATGTTGGTATCTGGAAGTGCACGTGTTACAGTCCGTTTGTATGCAGGACTGTTGAATGCGTTATGTTTCGATGCATGATTTGTAATACCTACGATGGTTCCCTTGTTCTGCTTAAACCATCGGTGTTTGTGCTCGTTAGCACGTATCTGTCCGAAATTATATCATCGGTTCTCTCCAATTACTTCTAGGCAATTGAATGAAATATTGTTCAATTTAAAAAAAGAAGTAATTTTGGGTTTATCGAATCTACTTCTATGTAAATTTGTAAAATCTATACAAAATTACGAAATTTCAAATTTTAATACAAAATTGCATATGATGTTTCCGGATTACATTGATGGTCATCGATCTACAAATAATCTACCAATTGCAGCGTACTTGTATCGGTTCTGAGACAAATTTTATATCCGCCGTAAATGCGCAATGTACCAATTGAATGTTTATTTGCAGAATAAATTTTCATTGTAAAAAAAGAAGAAAGGGTGAAAAGTAATTAAGTATTGGGCGTTTTTGTAATCTTGATAATAAAATCCCGCCCGACAGTGGCTTTTAAGACTTCTCGAAAGTGCCATAAAACCTTTAGAATGCGTCGAAAACGATTAAAAAGGTGCTTCGAATCTTGAAACTAGAAGGCGAAATTTTATTTTGTTCAATGAATTCAGGGTTCATTTTTCATTTTTTGTTATTCAGTGAAAAAAATGTTGCCTCGTTAACTACTCCGTAAGGTTTAAAATTGAATAAATCACACCCATTTTAAAAGAATCGAAAAGTCTTTATGCAGGGATTGCTTAACATTGATTGTTAACATTGCGAAGAAAAAATAAATACACCCCAATTTGGCCAAAAGTTACCTCTTAAAGATTGATGTAATAAATAAATCCTTAACAGTTTAAACAATATTACCTATTGCTTTCTCACGGAGGAAGTTTTTTTATGATAATGTGATAAATTATGAATCTGATTTCTGCATACAATTGTTATTTCACTTTCACACAAAAAATCCTTTTTTCAAATAATACAAAATAAAGGGATTAAACTAAAGAATATCAAAAAGATTTTTTATTCCACTCTGAATGGATAATAATATTAAAGAGACTATTTTGTCTAAACTTAACTCTTTAGAAAAAAAAACTACCTTTGACCCAAAGAGTACGGACAGTGTTATTCACATTTAAATTTAATCATCAAAGATGACATAACCATTGCTAAACGAACAATAAGAAAACAAACACGCTGATAATGCTTAGTATGAAATTTTTTTTCGCAGATACACATTTGAAGCACTGCAGGAAAGCGCGCAATATCTTTTGGAACGTGTACCTTTCAAACCGAAAATCGGCATAATTTGCGGATCTGGAATGGGTTGGTATCTTAATTTAGTATAATAATTATTTAGTAACAATGCCAAGATATAAGCTTCTTTATTTTACGTGAAAAAATATTATCCTTTTTTATTATACATTTTCTAAATAGATCTGGGAGATTGAGTTTATTTTAATATTTGTATCAAGTATATGAAAGTAAAATTTTTTAAAGCAGCCTCTGCAATTCTATGTAAAGAAGGTTTTTTTTCGCGTTATTATATGTTTCGATTTTAGAAGTAACGCTGGAAAAACCAGTTTAGCATAAGATTGATATGTTTTCTCGATGTCAACTGAGTTCGTGTAATGTCTCAGATAACTTGCCAGCATTTCAGCTAAAACGCCTAGTCTTTACTACCTTGAGAAATACTGACTTCCTCTTAAACTAAATGTCGCAACGCAGTAAATCCCCGAAATATTATTTATATTAAGTCGGATAAAAAAGCTACAAATCTGTCGTCGAATAGTTGTATTTTTCAATTGTTTGCAGCGTTTTTATCCAACTTAAGATAAATAATATCTGAGGGATTTACTGTGAAATAGCCCAGTCATAGCCGATTAATAAATTGCAAGTTTAAATGTATCAAATAAAGGATCCGCGGTCTAAACCTGTTAACTGACATTTCAGAAAATTTAAACTGCGAAGGTAAATCGTTGTTATTATTGTAATTTTCCTGGGCTCGCATGTTTCTGCGTTGTGTTTCAAGCTGCGGACAAGTTTTACGTGTCAAAATTTTTGGAATCGCAAACCGAAATAGATGCGCTTGCAAAAATTTTAAGTAGTTAAAAGGAATTTTGCAAATAATTAGAAGGAATTTTGCTATTTCACAAGCGGGATATTACCTGCATATCAAAAATGTTCCAGGAAATAAAAAAAAATCAATTTTGAAAAAAACGTCAGTTAACAGGTTTAGACCGTTGAACCTTCAAATGTAAGGTATTATTTTTCAATCTGAACTATACAGAAACTGTATGTTTTTATTAAAATTATTCTATTTGAAAAAGGCCCTTCCCATTTTATTTTTAAGTAATTGAAGTTTGCAATGGCTATTTATTTAACTTAAATGCCGTAATTGCCTACTCCTCTTTCAAAATGTGATCAAGATGAGTAAAGTTGAAATACACATCAGTTTTTGCTCAAAAGCAATCATGTTGTATAATTTAAGATGGTTGTGAAACGTTTGGATTGTTTGTTATTATCAGAGTTGACCTTTTTTTCATTGAAATTTTGTTTGAATGATGATAGAGCAATATGTGAAAGAGGAGAAGGCAATTTCTTTTTTCGTTGCAAACTTACGTTACATTTATTTTCCGAACAGGAGAATCTGAGCAAAGTGAGTTGTGTCCAGGTTCGATAGCGGATTCGCTCACGGAGAAGAAATCCTTTCCCTACGAAGAGATCCCGCACTTTCCGGTCTCGACGGTGAAGGGTCACGTCGGGCAGCTGGTCTTCGGTTATCTGGAGAATGTACCAGTCATGTGTATGCAGGGCAGGTTCCACTACTACGAAGGCTATCCACTTTGGAAGGTAGGTTCTACATTGATAATATCATTCAACTCTTGCGTGGATATCAAATGAACTTTACACGCTGTACCCACTTTACTTGCTTTCCCCCAGAAATTCCGTTCTAGAATCAGCTCACATTGCGCCTGGAACCATTCGACCAGAAACTTTACTAATTTGCGTATTTACACTACACTAATTTCGAGAACAATTGTTAACGAAATATCACCTCTCGCCAACCGACTTAATTAGATTATTCACTCTCCTGAAATAATGAATTAGTTCAATTATTCAGCATCATTTTTGGTGCAGAAATAAATCGACGAGTAACGGAAACTGCCGTTAATGTTTTAATCTGAAGTAGAAAAAAAACTAAAAAATTAATTTGAACGGTAGAAGGTTTAGATAAGTAAAAAAGAAATAACAATCAGAAAGTTCGGTTGAATTAGCCTCTGATAATAATTTGATAATTCAGTTTGGCCCACTGAATTGTACCGTAAATGCTCTAGTAGGTGAATTTGATGACTGAAAAAAATTATACCATTTAAAGTAATTGTTTCATGTTTATTCTAAAACGTTTAGCCGACATGTTGTGGGTAATATTAAAGCGGGACAAAAACAATTGGTAACAAAGTATTTGACAGTTAATTGTTTTTTTTTCTAGTACAGTTATAGAAATACATATTCGTAAAAGTGCAAGTTTTAAGGAAACCTAAAATTAACGTTTTTAATCAATATCGAACATCATGTTCTATATTTTAATGCTTCAAAATCGCTAGTAAAAATTTTCGCACTGTAATGATAATTGACTTGTCAGCAATACAAATGGAGGAGGCAGGGCTAGTTTAATTTTGATAACAAAATGTACAAACTTTAATTTTATGACAGTCAGGACTCATAACTTTAAATTCGCTTAAATACCGTACCGATCCGACGCGTTAATATGCGCTACCTTCAAAACTGAATTGTGTTTGAAGCAAAAAAATATAGATTTTTACCATTTTTACAATTAATAATTTAATTAACAATCATTTAAAAATTGTAAATTATGAAATCATATTTAAAAAGCAAGTATACCATTTTTTCGTAATAATCTGGGGTTCGAAGAGGAGAGGGAGCGTTCATTTTAGGTCCTGATGATTTGATGATAGATTCTTGTGCAGAATGTTCTCCTAATTCCGAATATATCGGGTGCACATAGCGAATTCCCGCCCGTTTGGTTATCATATAAAACTAATTGAAATTTTTCCAATTAGGCTATTAGTTTAGAGAATTCTATTGAGTAGGATGTTTGCACGGGTGCGCTTGTGTATGGGGGTGAGGTTCAGATTTCAAACCTGCAGCCTCCAAGCCCCCCCCCACCTGTCCCGAATCAATGCTCTTACTAACACTCGTACGCACAAACACGAAAATTTCTAATATTGTGAAAACTAAACCAATAGCCTACTCGAAAAAATTTCAAAACAAATTGTTTTTGTCTCAGCTAGTTCTATATGATTAAAAAAATGGTAAAATAATAAAAAATGTACTGTAGAAATAGCTTTTCATTAAAACGCTATTTTATTGTTTTTCTCAAAAACTATTAATTAAATCAATATACACCATTAACAAAATTTTTGCATATCACACTTCTTTAAATGAATATGAAAAAATATTTTAAAAACTTTAATAATTTTCAGAGGTATGACATTTTTTATCTAAAAACATAAAATGTCAAATAACTACAAAACGGCCGCGAATTCGCTATGTGCACCAGATAGATGCGGAATCAGGAGGACATTTTGCACAAAAATCAATCATCAGGACTTAAAATGAACGCTAAAGTGCTCTTGGATCCCAGACTATAACCCGAAGGTTATTTTTAGAAAAGAATTCCAGTTTTGTCGTTTTTATGTTGATCTAAAATCTTCCAAAAAATAAACTAGTCTTGGGCAATTTTTTTTTTATTTCTAAATTTCGCGTGATGCAAAATTCTTGAAATCCCTAATTTTTAAAATCAAAATTTAAATCTCAGTTTTCCATCCTTTTGTATTATTAATTTATCCATGTTTAACCTTTTCTACCTTTTCATCCATTTTATTCTATTCCTTCATCTAGGGTAGTCGGTACAATGATAGGACACTTAAGGAATTTCTCAAGTTTGAAAGTTTGTAAAAAACACTATAAACAGCAAACACAATTTAAAAATACACAGATCGATAATACATGTATTAAAGATTCAAATGGCTTTAGTATGCTAGGCGTGCAAGTGATAGATAAATTCTAATTAAAAAAATTACGAATAATTTCGAATGAGCAGAAAATATTGAATTAATTGTCTGAAAAATGTGTTGAAATACTGTCATTGGTCAAATCAATTAGATTTCTGACTTTAAAAGCGCAATGATTGATCTCTGTTTTAGGATTAGCTAGGGCCAAAATTGTTTTTGAGAATATTTCCGATGATTATTCACAAGGAAAAGTGACAAACTAATGTCTATATTGTTAATAAAAAGTTTAAACGTTTTAACTGATTTTTCGCAAAAACATTATCTATTTGTTTTTTAGATAGTGTTGCCAGTAATTATATTTTTCTCTTTATTCACGTCGCCAATGATTGGCCACCCGGTTATCGATAGATTGTTAATAAAGAAAATACACTGGGACTTGGATTTAGGACCGGTGTCGAGCACGGTTAGCAGTAGCCTTTAACATAAATCCAGACAATCCAAACGTAACCTGTCTGGGCTTCTTTTTCTTTTTCGCTTTGAGTCCGTAAATAATGAAGATTTAAATTTCCATCAGACTTTTCGGCTTCATATATTGGCTAACAACTCAAATTATGAACCTTAAGTTAGTATTTTTACGCTAGCCTAAACATTATTGCAATAAGGTATTTATACTTATACCCCCCCCCCCTTTGGCCTTTTTCAAATGTTTCAATGACTATATTAATTGTATACTGAGGGTACCAACTTTGAATATTTTTTTTTTTAATTGTTGATGGGGAAAAAAGCTTACGCATAAAGAAATAGATTTGAGATAAAACGTGTACAGATTCAAAATTTAAATCTTCTTCATCATTTACAGACTCCGAAGCTATAACAAATATGTAACAAGTATTATTACTGAGGGTCTAAAAAATCCATGAGCAGCTTATATTTTAGTTTCTAACATCAACTGTTATTTTCAATATTACTTAGATGCCTTTAGGATAACTATCATGCTTTGTAATAATTTTTAATATTAAATAGAGATTATTAATATACTTGTTATTCCAGAACTCAGTAGAGAATATTTAATAAGCCCTTTTTGCATTTTTAGTTTGATTTTGATAAAAACACTACTTTAGATTCCTGAAAAATGGCTTCAAGTTATTTTTTTATTTTATTTAAAAAATAAACATTTTTTTAGTAGTGTTTTGAAATTTTTAATATTTACTAAAATTCGAAATTACATTTTTTCAACTAAACTCTCGCAAATTCTTGAACATAAATGAAATATTGAATTTGTAATAAAGTGATACCCTAATCAGAAATTAATTTTGTTATTCAAAAAATGTTCACAGTGTGCGATGCCAGTGAGGGTTATGAAACTTGTTGGTGTAACCCATTTGCTTGCAACGAATGCAGCTGGAGGTTTGAATCCCAATTACAAAGTGGGAGACATCATGCTTGTAAATGACCATGTCAACTTAATGGGTTTCGCTGGAAACAGTCCTCTCCAGGGACCAAATGATGACAGGTAAGATCTCTTTTAATTCATTAATAAATTGATTGAATTTACATATTTTCAATTCATTTTTAATTGATTTATTTGGATCATAAAGTTGGGTAGTTTCTAATGTGATTATATCAAACATCAAACGATTGTTTCTTTTAAGAGAAAAACATTATTCCAACTGGAGAAATAAACTATTGGTCTATTGATGCTGGAATGTCACCAGATGCAGATCTTATCTCTTATAAAAGAACCTTTTTCTCGTTACGCCCATGGTGATGATTGTCACTTGTCATAACTGGACCTAATTTAATTTCAAGTAGTTGAGTTGGCTCTCACTTGAGAAATTCAAAGGCATATATAACAACGACAATGAATTTTATTCTTGCTTCGATAGACCAAAGCTCGACTTCCAGGTTTTATTTTATAGCGAAGGAGAAACGGAAACTTTATAGGCTGCTTTTTAAATCAGGTCGAGTGATATTCGGGAGCAAGTGCATTGTAAATAATGTGGTTAATCTTACGAGTTTCGAAACTCTAGAAAATACACATTCAGAAACTGTTGCTATTTACGCAGCCCAATTCGTTCCTCAGAAAAAAATACAAAAGTTGCACACTGAATTGTAGTTCAAATTTAACAGTTATGGTCCAGCTTTCAATGCCATGGAAATTCTCGATGTAAAATATAAAATAAATTTCTTTTAAATAAAATTGAAAGAATGGTTGGGGAAAAGTTAGGAAGAAATGTTGAAAGACCAAGGGAATGAAAAAAAGGATAAAAGTGAGGTAGGCAAATTAATTTACTTCATTCGAATAACTCTTTGAATTGGATTGATGAACTGTTTGCACGATATAAAGAAGCTGATTGGCGTATTTACTCAAGAAACTCGCGCGTATTTCTTCTCTTTTAGAGTTCTACCAATGTGACGTTTACCACCCCTTTTTCAATCCTCTCTCACCTTATCCCGATTTTTACAACCCTCCAACCTTTTAACCTAAACTAACCTTAGGTTGAGCTTTCCGAGCTTTCGCAGGTAGCTGCTTCTTCTTTATCTATTTTCTGTTGTCACTTGCCCCAATATTTATGGATTCCACCATCCGAATTTCCCTTTCTTCCCACTTTGTTTTCCCTTTTCTTCTTACTTCCGGCGGGAAATTACTCTTATGGACCTAAGGGGTGGATTACCAGGCTTTCTACTTCCGCGAGATAGGTTCAATTCATTTGCGCGAGCTCGTATATTATTTACCTTTTACACATTAGAGCCATTGTTAAACTGCAATTTATTATAACAGATAGAAAATACATATAATAGATAGTTTAGATTCCAATTTCCTCCTTCTAGCAAAGGGTAGAGGTCAAATTTTCCTTTTTTCTCATTTCAGATTTGGACCCAGATTTCCGCCTATGAATAAAGCGTACAACAAGGAGATTCTGGAAATCGGTAGTCAGGTCGCAGAGCAGATGGGAATCGGTGATATCGTTCACAAGGGTGTCTATACGTGCCTAGGAGGACCTAGTTTCGAGACCGTTGCAGAATTGAAGATGCTAAGAATGATGGGAGTTGATGCAGTCGGTTAGTAAAAAAATAAATGAATTTACAAAAATGTTTGGTGAATTTACAAGTAATTAATACTAAACAAAGGACCAAAAAAAATTAATTCATATTAATATAAAATCAATTTTTTCGGAAAATAATTTTTACTCTAAGTATTTATTGATATGGAATACAAGCAGCAACATTTATCAAATATGGACACAATAATTAATGAGACAATTAATGTAATGAGGGAAATGTTAAACAAAGCATCCTCATTCATATTTATAAGAATTATGAACCTTTGGCGAGATGTCGGCAAATTGAGTGAAATATTTTCATAGCAATTCTTCAAAATCTGCTACCACACATTAAGTCTTATAAAACTCTTCATCAATGAATTAATCGTACTTTAATGATTAACCTTCTCCAAGATATCTTAAGAGAGTTTTTATTTCATGGCAAACAATTATTTTTTAATGTTAACCAATTGCTATATACAATAAAAAAAATTAATTTTTTCAGGCATGTCCACAGTACATGAAGTGATTACCGCCAGACATTGTGACCTGACAGTGTTTGCCTTCAGTCTCATAACAAACCAGTGTGTAATAGAATATGAAGACCATGGCGAAGCAAATCACGAAGAAGTCATGGAAGTTGGAAAAAGTAGGCAGCCGATTCTCCGTGAATTTGTGGGACGAATGGTTATCCGTCTTCAGGACATAATTAATTCTGAAACAAAATGAGACACCATTTCGCCCTAAAACCATGAGTCAATTCATCTCAATTCTCATGATTGTTTCGGATTTTTTTTCTCGAAAGTTGAAGGGAATCGTGATTAGATCCCGCCTAAGGAGCTTTTCAAGCTTCACTCTCTTCGATGTGCAAACTGCAGCTACTTCAAAAATTCAAGGCGATTTCTGCATCAGAGGTCGTTAGGAGATCTCTTGTTTCAAGAAGCACCCTTCACTCCTCCGGCATCTTTTATGTGAAACAATTGATCCTATTGAGTGAAGACCATTAAGACCCAACATTATGCGAATCGGACGTTTGATTACTAAATGGTACTCAATGAATTGAGAGCAACACAAATGGAGATAATGATACAAAAATATCTATAAAAAGTGATATTTATTAAGGACAGAAATTGTTTCAAAATAGTTTTAATCTTCACTTTTAAGTCATCATCTTCATTTACGAGTAAGAAGTTAGTGTAATTTTTCTTGACGTATGAAAAGTATTTCTTAGTATAAACATTAATAGTTTTAATTCGTGCAACAATTGCTTAGAAACAAAAAACCATATACCTACAACATGACAATCTCGAGTATAAAAATTTCACAGAAAATTCTAGAGATATTTTCGATCTGAAGTTGGACATAAACGTGCAACAATTGCTTAGAAACAAAAAACCATATACCTACAACATGACAATCTCGAGTACAAAAATTTAACAGAAAATCCTAGAGATATTTTTGATCTGAAGTTGGACATATACGTTGCAAACTATTGAAAATTACAATTATCCGATGTCAGACAATTTTTATACATCGTCGGATAATTGTGGCTTTTATCCAACTTCAGACGAAAAATATCCCTAGGATTGATTGTGTTTCATTTTAAATGCGATTTTATATTACTTGACGGCACAATAGTTTTAGAATTGCAAGACGAATATGATTTTAATAGAAAGAAGTTAAGAAGTGTTCAAAAAGAAGAAAATAGGTGCTTGCATGTGGGAAAATTATTTCCATTCACAAGACGTATAGTAAATGGCTTCAGACTTTTACGTTCACTTTCAAACTGTTCCGCGTTTTAGATAAAACTGTTAAAAGTGAACGACGTACTCAGCTTTTAGAAAGAAATTTCTCCCACGTCAGCAATTTTTCTCAAGATATCATTGAAAAGCAATTAGTGCAAGCCTTTTGCGTCCAATTGCGCTATAGGCCGCAATAATAAAATTTAAGATAAGAAAAAATGGTTGTAAGAGACCAAATGTAACCAATTCAAAGAATTGGTCAAATACTGGCAACGCACTTAAATATAAGTATTAATAAGAAACTCTTCACAACAGAAACTGTTGTTAGATTTTACAAAATCTATATTTTTGAAAAGAATTGACTTCTTCGCACTCCGAGATTTGCAACTTGTATTTCTAATATTGTTGTAAAAATCATATGAAAAGAAATTGCTTCAGATGAAATGATACGTAGTTAT
>NC_046658.1:70377232-70389351 GCF_010883055.1 Belonocnema kinseyi
TTGTTGAGAATAATTTTGTGACACAAATAAATGACCAACAATAACTAATAATGCGTACTTAATTCCTTTTAAGCCATTCATAATTAGTGATCTTTAATCTTAATTTTGCAATTTAGGAAAAGCTTCTACATTTTCAGACCGAAAAGATTTTTTCAGATGAAATTTAACATTTCTGTACTCTACATTTTTGCGATTTGCCAATTATGTCCCTGTATTGTGAATTCAAGTTAATTTGTATAATTTTCTTCTGAATGATTTTATTATTTAATTAATGCCTAATCTGTCCATTTTTTCTTCAAGGGTCAGGAATTAGAATAAAAGCTACTTTTTAAAACTAGTTCTCTTAAATTTTATGGCACGTATTAAAACCAGTTAATAAAGTTTTCGACTCAAACAAAGAAACGTTTAAAGTAACGCTTTTTGTAAAAATAGTTAACTATCTTCACCATCGACTCGACAAGCATACAGATTATGGTGGCTGGAATTTTCGGTCATATGAGACTACAAAATAACCCAGTTTGAAAAGGAAACAATTGTAACAATATCTTTTGGGAGTGGGTTTTAAATTCACAAAGGACCCCGCATTAAATGTATGGGAAAATGGCTTTCGGTGGATTTAGCTGAAACTTTGTAATTTTTAAGGTTATAAGTGCCGGATGAAATATCCGTAAACACAATCCAAAAAATGGACAGTTTTAGCGCTATGCAGCGCTAAGCGCTCAAGATCAGTGAATAAAACGAATTACAACAGATTTTGTTGCAAAAGCGATGTGAACATAGAAATCACGGTTCAGATCGTGGTCTGTCATATTTTCGCCTACACCGTTGACTCATATAGCGCACTTCTCAAAACGATCAAACGCTAAGCGCCCAAGATTTTAACTTGACTAATTTACCACTCTTTTAAAGGCAGAAATGGTACCCAAAGTAACATTAGTAACTAGTGCGTACATTCCGATAATTACATTGTACTGTTCTCAAGAGTGCCGAACGCTTTGCTTTTGCCGACGCTTTGCTTAAAAAAGTGCCAGTCGTTCATCATGCAGCATTCACTCATTATTTCCATCGACGACGGTATGTTTGTCTTTCATTTCTTTTGTGGAAGGCCTTTGAAAAAGTGATTTCTTAGTCAAGTTCAAATCTTCTGCGCTTAGCGTTTGCCCGTTCTGAGAAGCGCGCTATATGAGTCAACGGTGTTGACTCATATTGTCATTGGTTTGGCTAAACATGTTACTGACCACTTCTTGATGCGTGTTTCGTATAAAGACATCGCTTGTGTCGCTAAAGCTACTAGGATTGGTTCTATTCGCTGATCATGGGCGCTTAGCGTTCGGCCCTCTGGCGAAGGGTACACTGTTATTATCGATGTGTGCACTAGTTACTAATGTTACTTTCGATACCATTTCTGCCTTAAAAAAGTAATTACTTAGTCAAGTTCAAATCTTGGGCGCTCAGCGTTTGATCGTTTCGAGAAGCGCGCAATATAACTCATTGGTTTGGCTAAACATATTACTGACTACTTTCTGATGCGTGATTCTTATGGTGACATCGCTTTTGTCCCTAAAGTTACTAGGATAATTTTATTCGCTAATCTTGAGCGCTTAGCGTTCAACCCTCTTGCGAAGGGTAGAATGTTATTATCGGTATGTCCGCACTAGTTACTAATGTTACGGATATTTCATCCGGCACTTATAACTTTAAAAATTACAAAGTTTTAGCTAAATCCACAGAAAGCCATTTTCCCATACATTTAGTGCGGGGTCCTTTGTTCCATGAATTTTATTTTAACGACATTTCAATAGATGGGTAGATTGCATTCTACTTCAAGATATCTGTTACTGAGATTCATAGCATTTTAGTGTTTATGTTGTACTTATAGATTTAGCATGGGCATGGTACTTCAAATATCGTCAAATGACGGTAACACAAATCTTTAAGTTGAATGCGGTCTGACAATTTACTTAATTACTTAATTACTTAATTACTTTTTAAAACAATCAAAACCTGACTTTAATTATCACAGATAATTCAATATGCGATGAATACACAGAATAATAATTTGAATTTTGTTATTGAAATGAATAAATTGATAAATGAAACAAAAGTAAGTAAAAGAACATTTTTCTTTCAAGTTATACAAATGATTTTCAAGTCAAAAAATGAATTTTCAAAAAAAAAAAAATAGTTCAATCTTTAACCAAATAGTAGAAATTGTAACGAAAAGAGACTAATTTTTAAATAAAATATAATAGGTAACTTCACAGCTAAAAAGAATGAACTTTCAAAGAAATATAGTTACGGATTTTCTTATTGTGTTTTATTCAATAATTTCGAATTTAAACGAAAAACGATAAAAGGGGAGTTTCTTGAAAACACTAGAAAAAGAGGAAGTGTTTAAAAATAAATAGTAAACGAGGAATGAGCCTATTCGAGTTTTCTGGTGTAGAGTTTGATTTCTAGATTTTATTTATTTTTTGTTCAAGTATTAAGTGGAAAGGGTCAAGATTTAGGGATATGTAAGTCGAGATAATAATTTTATCATACTTAATTTCATTTTTAATTGAAAATACATGTAATGTGTCGATTTTTTTGACTCGTGATATGAATTGATTCGTTGCATGTCTTATGCGGAGGATTTCGAGGTCGAATAGGGATGGGGAAAGGTTATTGCTTTTCCCTCGCACGATCTTCAATTTCGACCCTTCGCTTCGTTACCCTTATCTGGTTTCCGCGCTTTTCCATCGCTAATGCTTCGACCTTCGCCTTCGATAAATCCCCGGCCTGAGAACCATACGGCTGCCTCCGGTCTTCACCGTTCTCCACTTTCCACTTTCACCCCCTTAAACCTTCTCCCGTTATTACCATCCTTGGCTTCACGGCAAATGGACTAAAAGAGGGAGAGCTCACTACTTCTTTGAGTGTCTGCGTATGGAAAAAGAGAACCTCATTAGGGCAAGTCGCGGAAAAGAGGAAATAATAGTTTTGTCCTATCGCTGGAAGTGGCATTACACTATTACACGGTTTGGACGCTTCAGAATAGTCTGTTTTCTTTGTTGAATTTTTAATATTGTTTTGAACTGTACTCGAGTCGTATAATTTGCCTCTCGAGTTATAAAAGAAAAACACATGCTTTGAATATAAATTGAAGATAATAATTAAAAATTTATGTGTTGATAAGTGAGCCGTTCTCTGCAAGAACAACTCAAGTTGGTAATAGTGGAAATGAGGAAAAACTCAAATGAAAAATAAATTTAATATTTTAACCTGATATGACCAAATGTACTAGATTTAAAAAATATTTTTCTTATCAAATAGTATATCTCGATAAAATATTGCAATAAAATTAGAGTTTACTCGTTCCCATAGGCTTTTATAAAGAATTACGTGAATTCCGAAAAAAAAGAAAACGTTTTGCTCATCGGTCTCATTTATAAGCCGAAAAGGGTTCGTATTGAGGCAAGTTTACGCCGATCATCTCAGCCAAGACAAGGCTCGACTTGAGACAAGTAAACGCCGTCTTACCTGTCGTGGCCATAAAAGTAAGACAAGGGCCTATGTCTCGACTCAGTTTTGAGACGGAGCCAGAGATGGATGTCTTGGAGAAAAACTCAAGAAATAACCAAGTCAAACTCAAGTCGAAGCATTTTTACTCGGGCAGTCGGCTATTCGAGAAGAATGTAGCCCGTTTGGCTCCCGACCAGTTCCTGTCCATGAAACTTAACTATATGTAGCCCGGTCGGGATCCGACCAGAAACCTAGCTTGTTATAGTAGGGTCAACCGGGAAAATTTCTGCACGGGTTCTAGAGAACATAAAGGATTTTGCTGGATATAAGTCGGTCAAAAAATTAATCACGAGTAAATTTCTGTTAGAAAGCAATCGGCGGCAATGTGTAATTCTAGTGGCAGATATGCTCTTTAGAGTATCGAGTGAGCTCTGTTATTTCCTAAAATCCCAGAAAGTGAGCCATGGAAATGACTTAAAATCCTGAAGAATCAGATGAAAATTGGCGTGAATTGTGTGATCTGTGTGTAAATGTGTGATTTTGGTTAAAATGTAATTATCAATTTTAGTTGTTTAAGTTCGCGGATAATCTTCTCCGTTGGAAATAAATCGAATTTTTCGTATATAGCAAAAATATTCTTTAAAAATGCGCACTCTCTGATTAAAAAATCTTGGACTTGAGTTCGACTTGGGCATGCCTTGAGTTTGACTTGGGCATGTCTTGAGTATGTCTCCAAGACATCGATGTCTGGCTGCGTCTCAAAACTGAGTCTAGACATAGGCCTTCGTCCTAGTTTTATGGCCACGACAGGTAAAAAGGCGTTTACTTGTCTCAAGTCGAGCCTTGTCTTGGCTAAGACGACATTTACTTGTCTCAAGACGAGCCTTGTCTTGGCTGAGATGGTCGAATTTTCTAGAAGGATCTCCAAAGACATTAGAATATATATATTGTATAAATATATACAAGATTGTTTAATCGTTAACAAAGATAAGCTTTTATGACAGTCACAATGAACCTTTTTGTTAGGACAGGTATTTGCTCGAAGTTATAAACCGCTTGTGTTGAAGTCATAAAAATTCGACTCAAGAGATAAATTTATGTCTTCAAGGCATAGAAACTTGTCTCCAAGACATTATTTGAAGTCTGGCTCCGTTTCAAAAGTGAAACATGCTCAAGTCAAACTTTTCGACATCAGCATATCTTGATTGGGGATAATTCAAGTCGAACTCAAGTCGAAGCATTTTTACTCGGGTGAATTCGACTAGTTGGATGAGGAATTTATATTACATTTTTAGAGCGAATGGGAAGATTCCTTGAGAATTCGTTACGCAGTCTTTTGGGATTTTTTGTTCTTTGAAGTTTAGACTTTATGATTCTACCTCTTTAAAAATATTAGCGTTTCAAACATATTTTTTACTATCTTGAACAATCTTTGCAATACCTTTACATGATTAATATCAATGAAAAATTTCGTGCAAGCAAACAAAACACCCCACCAGCCATAGAAATCCCTTGAAATCCTCAAAAATTTGATAAAGAAGTTGTAATAAAAATACTCGTCTTCGCATAAACTCTCCTAATTGTCATTGACATCAGATGTGTATTTTTTTATTTTTGTCGCGTTGTAATTAGAACTTTTAATGCTTTAAACTAGCGGATAATCCTTTCCGTTAAAAATTATTATACATAAAACTTAAAAATTTATATATTACAAAAATGATCCAGTGAATCAGTAGATTAAAAAATTGTTTAAACCTTACAAATTTTGTGTAAATTTTGAATTTATGGCAATTAGTTATTGATAACTGTCAGTCTAATAATAAAGTTGAACGATTTTAGTGAAAAATAATTATTTCTACAACAATAAACTGGTATACTGGGGTTTTTGTTTAAATAAATTGTTTATAACAGTTTTAAATAAATTTATTCTGGATTTTAAATCTGTCTTCATTAATTCTGATCAACAGCGAGTTCATTTAGGTAATTTTTTCAAAACATTCACTAAAAATCTAGAAATTAATTCAAGCTTTAATCATGAAAATATATCACATCTACTAATTTAAATGGAGAGTGCAATGTTTTTTGTCTTGAACAGGTACTATAATTTTTTCCAGCATATTTGGTATCCGAAAAAATATGCAGTGACAATTATTTTATAATTACAGTAAAACTCTTCTATTGCACCGATTTTGGGACTGAGGGTGGGTGGGAACTATCTCATTATAGCCCGCTCCGCTTTTGTTCGTTCACGCCTCAGTGCTCGCCTGAGTGACAACTACAGAATCCGCGCACCCCGCGCAGCCCCTGTTACATCAACCTGCGTCGCGGCATAAATTCTCGGAATGCCTATAGAAGGGAGGGCTATTGAAGAGTCTCACTGTATCTCTTAAAGAATTTAAAATTTGGCAAACGTTGTTGAAAATAATTTAGATTTTGATCAAAAATACCAAAATTAAGCCAGCTAATAATTATTTATATTAATTCAAGTTTTAAACAAAACTGTAGAAACTTATCTTTTGAGGAGCTTTATTTGGTATTAAATTACTAGACCCCCACTTAAACGAAAAAAAGATTTTAGCACAGTTAATTATAATGAATGATACTAAATTTTGAATTACAGATAAAATAACGAAAATAAAACTTAGAATTTTATTTTATATTCAGGAAGGTACAATTTGAGTAATATTTTTAGAATTTCATATTAGGTTACTGAATTTCATTAAAAGTTTTGCTATAGTCATGTGAATTGCCTGTTCCAAACTTAACATACTTTCTTCAAGAATTTACGGAAGACACAGCAGTACTTTGTGTTGCCTACTGCTAGGCACAAACCGACCTTTTTTACATTACTTTGAGGTTGCACCGAGTCTTTAATGAAAGTCGAATCCTGATAGGATTCTTGTTGTTAATGCGATCTAATTAGTAATAATGTTGTTTGCCACCCCTTGAAAATTTCAAGATAAATATTAATTTAGCGTGCAAAAATGTTCTCAAAAAGGTATAGTAAATTATGCCTAAATTTTGTTTTAGTGGATTTTTAAAAATAATTATGCCTTTCTGCCATCCCATGAATACTTCAAGTTAAAAATTCAAATAATAATTTGGACACTTTTTGGGAAAAGACGATATTTGTAGTTCATTAATAAACGGCCTATCGTTACGCAATTTTCTCGAAGGCTTTTCAAGCTCGTTCTGAGCTAACATTACGGGAAATTCCGTGAATTAATTTGGAATTCAGAATTCACTTAAGAAAAGTACATAGCACATGCTGCTTAACATTTTATTTCACTTTGATTTTAATTATTTTTTATTTATATTTTAATATTCAATTATTTTAGAAAACTTTCGTGAAATTCCACGAACATTTGCAGACGAGAATGAAAATAATCCATACCCCACTTTTACACAAAGTTAGCTTTTTTTATTCAGTCGATTTGAAATGAAAAAAATTACAAGTTGGTGCATTTCTGATATTACTTGAATATGAAATTCTGTACATCCACAGGTAACTTTTATTTTCGTCTTCATGTATATGTTCGAGGAATGCAGAGAACCAGAATGAATACAAAAATTCCTTTCAAATTTCGTTTAGCTTAAGTTCATCAGCATACAGAGACAAATTCAGTTTCATTATTATATTTTATAGTAATTTTTTTAAATTGTTAACATTATTATTAATATTTGTGAGATAGTCTGCATTTTTGCTTAATAATATCAATTAAATATTAAGCATACATTTTTTAAAAAGTCAACAGTAATAATGAAATTTATTTGACAATTGAATGAATTATGCAATAAAATGTACAATTAACGTATAAAAGTTGAAAATCTATTAGAACAATAGGAATTTACACTACAACTAAAGTAGATTTTAGAATTTACTTATTAAGTCCCTAGGCCTAGGGCTAAACAGCCCTCTAAGGTACAAATTGTACATATTATGTTTTACAAAAATGTGACAACTTTGGTCAAACGACGATTATGACGATTATAAAAAGAAAACTAATTACAGATAGCTAAAGATAAAATAATACATCGTGTGATGATTTTTCTCAGTTTTGAGATGGTCTCAGACTTTAATTTATGTCTTGGAGACAAGTTTCTCTGTCTTGAAGACATAAATTTATCTCTTAAGTGGAATTTTTTTGGCTTCAAGACGAGCGGTTTATAACTTCGAGTGTATACCGAAAATGTTTTTTTTTTTTAAGAAAAATTTTAAGCGTTCTACTCGTTCAGACCCTCAGATACTGAATTTTTTAATTAAAAATAATTAATTTAATAATTACCAATTTTTCATTCATCAATTTTAATCGCATGTATGAGCCGAACAAGGTTCGTATTGAGACAAGCTTACGCCGATCATCTCAGCCAAGACAAGGCTCGTCTTGAGACAAGTAACCGCCGTTTTACCTGTCGTGGCCATAAAAGTTACACGAAGGCCTTTGTCTCGACTCAGTTTTGAGATGCAGCTAGACATCAATATTTTGGAGATGTCAAGACATAAACAAGTCGAACTTACAAGATTTTTGACGTGGAACTGTAAGGAACGTTTTTCTTACACGAAGCTTAGACTAAACACATTTCTGTTTTCAAATAGATCTAGAAGATATTAAGGTTATTTTTTTTAATAAAAGCGATTATAAATGAGATTCATCATAAAAAATTGCCCTTTCTTAGCCACATTAAGAAATCACGCCCTTTGCTGATATATAGTGTAATGTGTTTATATTTCGGGATATTATGCAGGGTGCTCTGACAAAAAGGCTCATTTGGGGAAATAAATGCTTAAATGTCCGAGTAGCTTGGACACAAGTTTCTATGTCTTGAAGACATGAATTTATCTCTTCAGTCGAATACCTGTCCTAACGAAGAGTCATTCTATCATAAAAACTAATCTTTGTTGATGATTAAACAATCTTGTATATTTTTAGACAATATATATATATTTTGTTGATTCCTCTAGAATCAAACCGAAGGGCCTATGACAAAGCCACAGAACGCGCCTTTGGGTTGCGGATAGAGGGTCCCTGTACCAAAGGTTTCTGCTGAATATCGTTATAAAAATAAATAGGCAGTCGCGGACAATTTTCCAGGGGTGGTCCCGAAGGATTTAACCCCCCAAGCGGATGTGTGCAAACCGTGCCGAAAGTTGAATGGCACCTGTGTGAGGTGTCTAGAACTGTGACTCTGAGATATCGGGCGACCTCTCAGAGTACGCAGCCTTATCCCTGCATGCAACATATCTGTAGTTAGTGCGGTTCAAAACAACAGAACGTGCTGGGCTCCCGACAATGGGTCGGCAAACAATGCCGACCACTCTAGAGCTGGGAGAGCCAATGAAAATGGATTCAATGCGAGGGATCTGCGGAATCTCGGGACTTTTAGGTGGACGGAGCGACTAAATCACGACTTGCTAGAGTGCTATAATGCGAGTGTGGCCCCTAAACGGGGTTACATGGCACGGCTGGACGCTCTGTGGTGCGAGAAACACCCGGAGTTAGCGCACTTTTCGCAGCAACGTCTGCGAAACCATGTCGAACTACTCCGAAAAAGGGGCTATGTAAGCCAGTGGCCGGCACGCTCTTGCCCATGGCAGGGCACCCTGCCCTGGCTGCCCTACGACCTACTTTCAAGGCAGTACCTGCGAGCTTGGTCAGACCACCACTTTCCTCAGGGGTCTTTTGTTAGAAAATGGAAAAAATATGTGAGATTAAAAAATTCGTAATTTTGCAAGCAGTAACTTGAAAGTAATATATTTGGTATTACATTGACTGTAAAGCTGATGTTTCTTGATATTAAACTCCTTCAAATTTTTAACTTTTCTAGGCAAATAATATATCACTTGAATCGGAAAAATTCGTAAATGCTGATAATGCTATTTTCAAATCGCTAGTTGAAAAATTAAAAATTTTGAAATTTCCGTACTTTGACATGCCTGTGGACAGGAGAGAAAGAGAGGCGACACTAAGACCAACCGCGGGCAGGCATCCGATAGAGGAAGAGCAATGCTTTATTAGCCGGAGAAACATTAACACCAAGGTTTCTCTCAAGCCTAAAGATCTGGCTGAAATGGATGACGAGCTTCGTGGACATTTTTCCGAAGAATCCGACCTCTTAGCTATCAATTATTGTGTGTATAATGCAGCGAGACCTTTGGCTGATGCGGACAGTAAAACAGAACCAACGGTTGATCATAAGACCAAAAGACTATTCCGCACTGGGACCAGACTGTATGAAAACCTTCTGGTGGAAGAAGTTTCCTTCAACCCCTCAGCATTTGGTCCGTATTTTCACCTCATATTTAAAGTCGGAAGAGCCGATTCCGGAGTGGTTGGTGAAAGGGCGCACAATACTTCTGCTGAAAATAGGCAACTTAGCTGACCCGAAGAATTACAGGCCAATCTTTTGCTAAACACCCTGTATAAGATATTCACAGCTATTCTAAATGATAGGATTGTTCGGGCAATTGAAACTGTGTGGCAAAAAATGTATGAACAACGAGGCTCAAAGAAAGGAGTAGCGGGTCGTCGGGAGAACCTGCTCATCGATGGATGTGTCTGCAAAGATGCAGCATTCTACCAGCGTGACCTATCGATGGCCTGGATTGATTACCGGAAAGCTGTCGATTCGACTTCCCACAGACTTATTTACTATCTTATCTGGAAAAAATCGTGTGACAACTAACAAGGTGACCTTTCAGAGAGGTGTCTTTCAGGGCGACACCATGAGCCTACTCCTCTTTTGCCTCACATTATTGCCACTATCTCTAGCACTTCGCCATTCCGACGGGTTCTTGTGCGTCAAACCGGCATCCTTGAAGATCCTGAGCTCGCTGATAGAAGCGCTATACGACACCTTTTCGCTGGAGAGACTTATACATACCTGGGCGTGCCACAGAGCCGCATTCAGGATGTGACATCTAGAAAGCATACTCTCCGAAGCAAATTTGGTCTTCCAAACTGTCGGCAAGAAAGAAATTATCTGCAACGAACATGCTTGCTATCCCGGTAGTACTCTATTCATTTGGAGTAGTTTATGGACGAAGAACGAACTCAGATCGCTTGATATCGGGACAAGAAAGGTTATGCACATGAACAAAGGCATGCATCTTAAGTCTTCTGTTCCGCGACTGTACATCGCATGCCGTCAAGGTGGTCGCGGATTATTGAATCTTGAATGTCTTCACAACAGTATTGTTCTGGGTACAGCACATACAGTCGCAAATGGAAGAGACCCTCTTCTTAAAATGGTCAGGAATCGCGAAGAAGTGGGCAAAGGAGCGTTTCTGTACAAAGCAGCGGAAGAGACTGCTGAGATACTCGGACTTAACTTCATTATTAGGGGTGAGCAAAATGCATCAGTCAATGTCATGTAAGCTAACGTTTGCTTTCCTTAAATCGCCCGGATTGATGTCTGGTACGGAGGGTTTCATTTTGGCATGCCCAGAGGGTGTCATTTCCACCTTAACATACCGTCGCCACATTTTGAGCCAAGACATTCCCGATGATAGCTGCAGGGCATACCATGCACACCCCGAGTATTTAGCTCACATACTATCTAGTTGTTCAACTTATGCGGGAACGACCTACATCCAAATGCACAATGCAGCACTAAGAGTGCTTTATTACCATCTCTATCACTCTTACGGCATTAACCTTAATATCACTCCTCTAAATGCTCCTAGGGAAATCGAGTCAATTGTCGAGAATGGGAAGTGCCGCATATACTGGAACTTTATATTCTCGACAATTGTTTCTGTTGTTCACTCGAGGCCTGACATGGTTCTTCTTGACTTCGAGAAGCGAACCATGTTCGTTATCGAATTTTCGGCACCAGCTGACAAAAACATCATATCCAAGGAGAATGAAAAGAAAGAGAGGTATAGAGACCTTATAAGGGAGTTGCAACGATTGTACCCGGTCTATTCTGTTAAACTATTCGTCCTTATCATCGGCGCTCTTGGTGGTATCAAGCTTTCACTCCTTAATAGTCTGAAGAGCATCCCTGCTTGTCAACAATATGCTAAAATACTTGCGGGAAAAATGTAGAAGGCGCGTCCTTGGATCACTCCGTGTTCTCAGGGTGCACAAAACTTTTGCCGCATCGTCGTATTGATTCCGTTACAGACTGTAACCACCTATCTCATGGTCGTGAGACGTGGTTGTGGCTGAAATTTTACCGCGATTTCGCTGGGAGCGGGTGCAATTTTTCAGATTAGCACCCGCTTCCGGTGAAATCCTGCGAAATATACAGTAAGGACGTTTACTATGTAGTCATAGGGAATATAATTATATAAAATCTAGCGTACGATGCAACCCGTTTTGCATTTCTTTAATGCAAAAAAGTACTATACAGGCGATTTTAATTCGGTTTCCAGATCTCCCGCGCTCGAGATCTTGCGCTAATCGGTCAAAGCATGGAGAATATACATAAGGAGACCAAACTAGTGGAACTAAAAATGAACACTTTTCTGTTTGCTAGAAGTACGCACACACACATATGCAAAATCACACTTACGTACTAGGCAGTCTGATAAGTCCCTGAAAAATGAAACACGGAGACGTTTTTTTGGCCAAAGTCGGTTTTATTTTTCAACATACTCTCCTTTTAGGTCG
>NC_046658.1:70389451-70397331 GCF_010883055.1 Belonocnema kinseyi
AGGCGTCATTTGAAGGATCAAGCTCGACGAAAATGGTTCACATTAGTGAATACTAATGCAATCTCTTAGAATTTTCAGGTACTTATCAGACTGCCTAGTATAGTTTAAAACTTCCCGAGCGTGTCGTGCCAACCGCACTTAAAAAAAATATAGCTGCCAATGTGAACGCGAGTCAAAAATAAATAAATAATGATTGAACAATGAATAGTTTATGAATAAAGGAAAGAATGTTAAAATTAAAAAGCGCTGTATAAAAGCGAAAGTTTCCAACAAGTGTGGTTTCAAGTGTAGTGTACAAGAATTTCAGAGTGGTAAAAGTTGTATGTGTATTGTTTTTGTTACGAACGCGTCGAATACCTGTCGCACGCATAGTGTTGGTAAAAGTAATTTGATATGTTCATGAACATACTACCTACCTTTTCTATGGCGAATAATTTTTTATTCCACAAACATTTCAAAAAATCCTGTCTGATTATCAATTATTTATTTGCTCAAGCGACTTGTCAAAACAAACCAATGTAGGCGGCCATATTTTTTTAAGTGCGGTTGGCACGCCACTTTCGGAAAGTTTTGAACTATACGTAAGTGTGATTTTATACATGTGTATGTGCGTACTTCTGGCAACAGAAAAGTGACCGCTTTTGGTGAAGTCCATGCATCACAGATTGGTCTCCTTATATCTATTCTCTATGGGTCAAAGGCTTCGAGACTCAGAAGATGTGCGCAAAATATACGTATAACCAAATTCTGAAAAAAGGTTATGTTCCCCAGGATTCACCACGCATTTCAAATAAATAATTAGTTACGAATTAAAAACAATGTAACACAATATTAGAATGTGTTCACAAAAATTCTCGGGACGTGGTTTCTTTATGAAAAATTTTTAAAATCTTTGTTTGCGAAATCTTTTTTATTCGTTGAAATCATTGAATTATTTGAAATCTATAATTAGTAAAAAGAACTTCTAAAATGTTTTGAAACCTTTTCAAGTCTTTCAAATGTTTTAAAATCTTTTAAATCTGGTGAACTGTAACCTTTACAAAATCTTTGAAACCCTTTACATCTTTTAAAAGTTTAAAAATCTTTGTGCTTAAAAAAATTTGGCTCCTGGAACATCATATTCCGTGATTTTTTCCCGGATTTTTAAACATTTTTTTAAAGACGACAGACGTCAACAAATGTAAATGATGCGCTTGCTCGCCACACTTTTCGCACTTGCGCACATGCGCACTGTCGACGTCTAGAATAAAAAGGTCTATTCTGAAGCTGAGTTAATATTGAAGATTTCAGCTAATAATTTTTAGGATTTCTAAGTCAAATATCACAAAAAATGTATACTTTGACATTTGATACGGATTAAAATTTTCGTTGCAGTTAGTCAAAAGCGTTTGATTCCCATATTTTGTTCAACAAGTAAAAAAAACAGATTTTATCGCGAATTAATTTTGTACAACCTGCGGATATTATCTTTATTTAATTAATTAAGATCGAAGTACAAAACGATTTTGACACTTGTCAAATGTCAAATATCACTCACGCACCTGAACATTAGTGAAAACCGACTCTAATTTTTAAGAAAGTACTTAATGCACGTCTCGAATGTATTTATGAACAATTTTAATGTTGTATTACATTTTTTTTATTGGTAAGTAATTATTTATTTGAAATGCGTGGTGAATCCTGGGGAACATTACTAGAGTTTATATAATTATATTCCCTATGACTACATAGTAAACGTCCTTACTGTATATATACACACACACACACATATATAATTAAAAATTTGTCATAAAGACAACCGCAGGATTTCGCCGGGGGTAGGTGCTAATCTGAAAAATTGCACCCGCTCCCAGCGAAATCGCGGTAAAATTTCAGCCACAACCACGTCTCACGACCGTGAGATAAGTGGTTACAGTCTGTAACGGAATCAATACGATGATCCAGCAAAAGCCTCGTGCACCCTAAGAATACGGAGCGACCCAAGGACTACCGCCTTCTGCATTTTTCCCGCAAGTGTTTTAGCATATTGTTGATACGCAGGGATGCTTTTTAGGCCATTGGCGAGTGAAAGCTTGGCACCTCGAAGAGCGCCGATGATAAGGACGATTAGTTTAACAGAATATTAACCCCCAAGCGGATGTGTCCAAACCGTGTCTCGATACCTCTCTTTTTTTCATTCTCCTTGGTTATGATGTTTTTGTCAGCTTTTGCCGAAAATTCGATAACGAACATGGCTCGCTTCTCGAAGTCAAGAAGAACCATGTCAGGCCTCGAGTGAGCAACAGAAACAATTGTCGAGAATATAAAGTTCCAGTATATGCTGAACTTCCCATTCTCGACAATTGATTCGATTTCCCTACGAGCATTTAGAGGAGCGATATTAAGGTTAATGCCGTAAGAGTGACACAGATGGTAATAAAGCAATCTTAGTGCCGCATTGTGCCTTTGAATGTAGGTCGTTCCCGCGTGAGTTGGACAACTAGATAGTATGTGAGCTAAATGCTCGGGGTGTACATAGCACGCCCTGCAGCTATCATCGGGAATGTCTTGGCTCAAAATGTGGCGATGGTATGTTAAGGTGAAAATGATACCGTCTTGACATGCAAAAATGAAACCCTCCGTACCCGACTTCAATCCAGGCGATTTAAGGAAAGCAAACGTTAGCTCACAAGACATTGACTGATCCTTCACATTTCTGTGGAAGATACCGTGTATCCTGTTATCGAGGAGCTGTTGACGAAAGTTTTTTTTTGTGTTTTCTTAATCTGGGCTTTCAGGAGTGAGTACTCGAGATAGATAAGATTTTATGCATTTTGCTCATCCCTAATACTGAAGTTAAGTCCGAGTGTTTCAGCAACCTCCTGCGCTGCTTTGTACAGAAACGCTCCTTTGCCCACTTCTTCGTGATTTCTGACCATTTTAAGAAAAGGGTCTCTTCCATTTGCAACTCTATGTGATGTACCCAGAATAACCCTGTTGTGAAGACATTCAAGGTTCAATATTCCGCGACCACCTTGACGGCGTGAGATGTACAGTCGCGGAACGGAAGACTTAAGATGCATGCTTTGGTTCATGTGCATAACCTTTCTTGTCCTGATATCAAGGGATCTGAGCTCGTTCTTTGTCCATGGAACTACTCCAAATGAATAGAGTACTACCCGGACGGTAAGCATGTTCGTTGAAGATACTTTGTTCCTCGCCGACAGTTCGGAAGACCAAATCTGCCAGATGAGATGTTTGTATCTGCTTCGGAGAGTATTCTTTATAGATGTCACATCCTGAATGCGGCTCTGTGGCACGCTCAGGTATGTATAAGTCTCTCTAGAGCAAAGGCGTCATATAGCGCTTCTATCAACGAGCTCAGGATCTTCAGGGATGCCATTAAGTTTTCCTCGCTTCAAATAAACCTTGGCAATCCCTAGACAATCTTCGTTCGACAATCCCTAAAGCTAGTTGTAGTTGCTCCTTGTTTCTAGCATATATTTTAAGAACGTCCACGTAAAATACATGAGTGACCCTGTACTTTCGATCTACAGGTTTGCCGCAAAAGTACCCGTCGGAATGGCGAAGTGCTAGAGATAGTGGCAATAATGAAAGGCAAAAGAGGAGTGGGCTCATGGTGTCGCCCTAAAAGACACCTCTCTGAAAGGAAACCTTGTTGGTTGTCACACAATTTTTTTCAGATTAGATAGTAAATCTGGTTTTCCAAAGCGGCATCAATCTCTCTATGCACCTCACGATTTGCGGATGAATCTTAAAGCTTTCCGAAAGACAGATGATAATTCTATGGGAGGTCGAATCGAAAGCTTTCCCGTAATCAAACCAGGCCATCGATATGTCACGCTGGTAGAATACTGCATCTTTGCAGACACATCTATCGATGAGCAGGTTCTTCCGACATCCCTTTACGCCTTTCTTTGAGCCTCGTTGTTCATACATTTCTTGCCACACAGGTTCAATTGCCCGAACAATCCTATCATTTAGGATAGTTGTGAATGTGAATATCGTATACAGTGTGTTCAGACAAGCGATTGGCCTGTAATTCTTCGGGTGAGCTAAGTAGCTTATTTTCGGCCCGAGTATTGTGCGCCCTTCTGCCAACCACTCCGGAATAGATTTCTTTGTTGCATTTTTTAAGACGTTTAAATAAATTACTAAAATATAAATAAATTTAAATATTTTTCGAATTTATAAGTTATAAAAAGTTTTAATAATGAAAAATAGGTTAAATAAATGTTTTCGTTAAATTTTATTAAGTCAATTGAGAGGAATAGGATTTGCACTTTTTCTGTTCCCGCTGGGGGTTTTTTAGAGAGAGGAAAAATTGCGTATTTATAGGAATACAAATTCTAGATTTTTCTGAATTCAACGCTTGTTACCGGGTACCCATCTCTCAAACACATGAAGTTTTCCATAAGGTTTATCATGGGAGGACTTTTGCAAAATACATTAATTTAGCCAAATTTTTCTATTTTATTCAAATCAATGATTCAAATGAATAATGAAACATTTTTTAAACTCTAATCAATGTTTTAAGCTTTATTTCACGTCGCATCTACAGCTAGGTAAGCAGCAGCCCCATGTCTCGATCGTGTATGGGGTTGTAAGAGAACTATAGTTCTCTTACGATCTGGAGGGGAAATGTCGGTGAAACTAATTTAATAGATGGCGCCACGATCAGTTGGTCTGACATTTACATTGAATTGCATTTAGGGTGTTGGTTCAATCCGACTTTGAATTTTTTTTATATGTAAGGCACTGAATCCATATTTATTTTTTCCGCAGGATTTGTTAACGAAAGAAAGAAAACTTTTCGAATATCCGGGGTTTTGCGAGATCTTCGGATCAATAAAATGTTGAAAAATAAAAAAATTTGTTGAGGAAATGATTATTTTCCCGACAAATATGAATTTTGCGAAAGATAGAAACCAGCGGGTAGCAGGCGGCAGCATTTGAACGATTAGAATCGTTTGCTAATTTATTTTTTTACCCACAATTCTGACATGATAGAAGAATTCTAGAAGCTAAACCATCTTGCAAAGGGCCAGGTCTTGATGATGGTGTCCCCAAAATTTGCAAAATACATTGTGAAATGGAGCAAAAAGCAGAGAGAACTGACATGCCTTGTCTGTGTTTTTGTAACTGCATGTGTAATGAACCACCCGGCCAGCTGTATCATTGCTGCTACCTTCACTCTACTCGCCCTAATACCGCCGATACCGTGTGTCGAGTGAAGGTAACAGCAAAGATACAACTGGCCTGGTGGTTCATTACAAATTCAGTTAAAAAACACAGACAGGCATGTCAGTTCTCTCTGCTTTTTGCTCCACTTCGCAACGTATTTGCTACCCGCTGGTTTTTATTTTTCGCAAAATTCATATTTGTCGGAAAAATAATCATTTCTTCAACAAATTTTTTGATTTGTCAAAATTTCATTGATTCGAAGATCTAGCAAAACTCCGAATATTCGACAAGTTTTCTTTCTTTCGTTCACAAATCCTTCAGAAAAAATATATATGCTATCAGCTCCGTACCTATAAAAAAATTTAAAGTCGGATTGAACCATCGACCTGAAGAAAAATCAAAATAATTAAAAACTTGAAACTGTTTACGAATAAGAATTCTGATTAATTTAACCAGATATTTGGTAAAAAGTCAATCACAAGACTGATAAATGAGGAAATTGATTTAATATTATTTGATATCATGTGCATAATTATTTAAATTGAACCGAATATCATATATACATTTATACAGTTCAATCATTTATTTGTTGCTTAATCTTGCAAGCTTTTTCAAGCTGCATTCAACCCCCAATAATTTCATTATCATCAATTTCTAAATTATCTAGTGCGTTAGGTACATTAGTGTGTAATTCCTCAGGTGGGCTGCTTATCGTTTCAGCGGTTTTAGAAATATTTCTCTTTCTAGGGGATTTTCGCTTTTTCAGATTAGTGGACAAATATTTCGGACAGTTTGGAAACTTTTAAGGAAGAGCTCCTCCTTTCCTTAACTTTGGTATTTTGAATTTAACCTGTAAGTTATACGTCCTATAATCAAAACAATGTAAATTTATATGAAAAGTGAATTAAATTCTTTATTTGGAGAACGCGCAAGTAAACAAACTGTCTGCTGTATTTAGCATTTTTATTTAAATTTAAGTTCTCGACACTGAAAAAAAGGATTGCTGGTACCAAGTAAATTTTACCTGGCTGAAGTAAGTGAAAGTCCTGTTTATTTTCAAAGAAACATTTATTTGTGGCAAATAAATACGACCTGTTGGTCGAAGCGAAATATTAATTTGAATCAAAGAGTTATTAATTGGAAACAAAAAATACACTTTACATCAAATGAATGACTCATTGTTTCAAATGAATGTGCCATGAATTGGGATGAATATTTCTTTGAGATGGGGAAATATGAATTAAGGGAAAGAAATACTATTTTAAGGTAAAGCAAAAATTTTATAGGCTCAAAAAACTATTTCACCACAGCAAATTTCTGAATATTTGAAGCACAAACATATATCTCTGATTCAAACAAATATTTATGTGGCCTGGACCATGCATGAGTGCAATAAAGTAGTTAGTACTTCAATTGTAGTAAATATTTTCCTGAATAAGCAACTGGATTCTTTTATCCTAAATTATAATTAGCATTGTTATTAATATACATATTTAATTTGAACAAACTACATAATTTAAAATCTTGATAAACCTGAAGCAGAAAAATTCGATGAAAAATCCAGCCCCAGCAGGAATTGAACTTGGGTCCATTAAAAGTGTAAAGTCCATAAGGTTCACCACGACGCTAACGTGACATGGACATTTTAAGGCGGAAAACCGTATTTAAACCTCACCATAAATGCCAAAGAAATATTTTTTCAATCAAAAACATGGACCTTTAATTTTAGCAATATATATATGTTTAATCGGTGCAATTGCAGAATAGGGGCATCACCTGTTTTTTGGCTGAAAAAAACAGGTTTTTTTTGCAACAAACTATTAGAATCTTTAACTGAACAATAAGTAAAGCGATTTGACTAGACAGAAGTTTAAAATTATTTTTACTTTTGTTACTACGATATATTAAATATGGGTATGTCACGACATCAGAATGATCATATTTAACTCACCCATTAGGTGCTTTTAAACATCCAAACGACCAGAAACACCCCTTTAACAGGTTACAAAAATAATTTTCTCAAAATCCTACCCTTTTCCAACAGAGGTGACGCCCCTATTCTGCAATCTAACACTTTAATCTAAAGAAGTATTCAATTAAAACAAATGATGCCAAATTAATCACTTTAAGATTTAAAAAAATTATTACTTCGTTGGAATAAATGTTTATTTGTTATGAATAATTTAATTCTAGTGATTAAATGAAATACTTTCTTCCAACGAAGAAATAAGAATTTACGTAAACACAATACCTTGTTCCTCTAAATAAATGTTCCATTGCTATAAATGCATGAACCCTTTGTGACAAAAAAATATATATTGTAATTGAATTAATATTATTTTGAATTAAATTATTATTTTTTGGATTTAAACAAACGTAAATTCTTCATTGAAGTATGGATACATTATTTATGCAAATGTGTCCCGAATCAGTTCAAAGAATCGAACTCTTTGAATCAAATATATATTTCTTTGAACGACTAATCACATTTCAACGAATCTAGACCTTTTGAATTAAGAAAATCATTTTCTTGAATGTAAGAAATATGTATTTCAATCAAGAAAATACAGCCAAAGAATTCATTTTTAGATCAACAAAAGATATACCAGGTGTATACATATGAAACCGGTATTTTTTCAAGAAAAAAACACATTTATTTCAAGAGAATGATAACAAATATTTTATTCAAAGTATGC
>NC_046658.1:70397431-70407098 GCF_010883055.1 Belonocnema kinseyi
CCAATTAGCACAAATGGTAAGTTCCGACAGTGCCTACAAGTGTGCCTACTGGCCGCTAGATGGCAATACCGGTTTCATATGTATACACCTGGTATGTCTGGTTTAAATAAAAATTACTTCTGTTAAAGAATATTTTCTTCATGCTAAGAAATAGGATTCAAGTAAATAAATTTACTTGGTACTAAGAATTACTTTTTTCCGTGGAGGATTACTTCGATCGGTTTTTGTAGATTTGTCTCTTCTTGCTACTTGTTATTTTTTTTCCTGGAAGAGTAGTTGATGGGTTGGATGATATTTTTATAGGCCGCTATCGTTACTCCTCATTTTAGAGTGAGTTCAAGTATACGGTTGCCCAAGACTCTAAGGGAGTTTCATCAATTTCTTGTCGAATGCTTTTGTTTGGACTAGTGTGAAATGTCCCACAGCAGATCTTGAGGCCAGTTTTGTGAATCTATAGTAAATTTTTGTTCCGATCATTGGTTTTTATGTAAGCTTCAGCACATTTATATCTCCTCTTCAGTTTCTGTGGGATAAGGTTTTGAAAAAGTTTTGCTTTTTTATGCATTCTTCTTTTAATTTAAGAATGCGAGGCCTCCATGTCAGTTTTGGATCGAAAATGAAGCCTAATAGCTTACCCTGGTTTTCTATTTTGATGCCATGTTGATCCAGTTACAGTTTGGGATGGATATCGTTATTTTCTTTCGAGAGAAAATGATGTATTCTGTTCTGGATTGAGAAAATGTATAACCCGTTTTGTGTAAAAAAATCCCATATTTTATTGTGGATTTTTTGAAGGACAGCCAAAATTGCAAGAAAGATCTATCAGCAACCTAGGTGGGAGCAGTGTTGCAGAACGAACATGTTACTTCAATAAATAACGTAAATATCCTAGAACAATCCACAAAATCTATACGTCCTTCTCATATTACTTCCTTCCTTACCGAGTAAGTCATGCCTACCCCGAAAGGGGAATGCCTACTCCGAAAGGGGAACTTAATGGTATAATAAAAAAAGCTAAGATTAATTCGAATAGATTTTTCTTCTGCAGTAAATATTTAAATCGTCAACAAAAATTGTGACTTCTACAGCGGCTTTTGTATGTTCTTTATTACGTCATTGATTGAAATTAGAAAGAGAGTTGCACTTATTACTGAACCTTGGGATAGTAAATTTTCTCATTTTAATTTATCAGATAGGTCTCCATTTACTCAAACTATGTAGTTCGTTTGTGAATCTAGAATAGATCTTTTGTGCGTGAATCCACTTTGCCGTGGGGCGAAGAATACTTTTTTTCTAGTTATCAACATAATCTATTGTTTATACTATCTTTTCGAAGAGCTTGCACAATGCACATACACCCAGAAAAAAGTTTTGTTGAATCAAAGAAACTTTTTTTAAATTAAAGAAATTCTAGTATTAATATGCGGTCAAAGAAACATTTGTTTGATTTAAAGAAATTTTTTTTTGTTAATTTTTTTTAGATTTGAAGAAATATTTCGTTAATTTAAACGGAAAATTTCTTTAAATTAAAGAAATATTTCGTTCCTTCAAACCGAATATTTCTTTGAATTCAAGAAATATTTGATTGCTTCAAATGCAGAATTTTTTTGAACTAAAGAAATCTAACTTTTTATTTGACATTTATATTTTTTAAATAAAATAACTGTTTTGTTTGAAAAACGAGAACAGGTTAATTTAAAATAAATATAGATTTTCTTTGAATCCAATAATGAATTATAAATAAATTAGCTTTCTCATGAAACGAATCATTCTATTCAATTTAAAACTGTAATCGTTCTACTTAAATACGAGAACAAAATTCTCGTTTTTCTTCGCATGAGATTAGTGTTTCATTAATCAGATTCGACAACTCGAGTTTCAAGAAACTTGCATGGTCTATTTGTTCAACTGAGGAAAAGAGTTTATTTTAATATTTTTTGTGTGTAAATGAATTTTATTCTTTCCTAATTTACAATTCCTCACGAAAATTTAAGGCAAAAAGATAAATTGTGACGAAATTGTGCACAGAAGTAACAAAAATGTACATAAAAGCGAAGTTAGGTCGTGCTGTATAAAAGTATCTATTCACACGGTAGAAAGCTGCTATGCTTTTTGCAAATCCCTACCATGCAAGGATGTCGCGCACTTCTTTATCACACATTTTAGCGATTTTAATTATTGCTAGCAGTCTTGCGCGCACCAGGGCGGCGTGCCCCTATCCATTTTTTATGAAAAGAATAAATGAAAAGCCTATCTTTTCTATGGTATACATATTTAATGAATGTTACCAAATATTAGTATAAAATAATAGAAGATACCATGGGATGAGTTCTGTATCTGAAATTGTAATTAATATTTTATAATAGGATTTCAACCAATTTTATATTTTTTGGTAGAAAATGAAATTGAAGTATATCATTCCAAATGAGCTTTTTTTTATTAAAAATTAATTTACACCTAATGTTGATGAATAGCATTTATTACAATTTCGTAACTCACGTTGAAGATAATCATATTCTTTAAATACAGAACTTTGCATTTTTACAACACAATTCTTATGAATCAATTTAGCAAAATTTTTGAACGTGCATTATAATAATCAATGACCTTATAGGTAGAAAAACACATGTAATAAGCTTGTTGCCACTCTGTAAACTCTCCCCCGAAAATCTTGGTCAAGTCTCCCCAATATTAGTTCATGCGTTCAATGTCATACAAATTTTAGTAATAACTGTTTCATTATTCCGACTTATACAAAATCATTACACTACTTTGTAAGCAATAAGGCGATATATGATTACTGTATGAATTTCGATTACAAGAGTAGATAAATCTTTACAAAGTTGGAAAAGAATTAAATTATTGAACGCAAATTTCTGCCAATTGTCGAATCTCGGGCTTAGTGAATGTAGGGTGAAGTGTTGTGAAAAACGTGGTTTAAGGTTGGTAGATGGAGGGTAAAGGTGTTATAACTGTTTTACAGAAAAATAGTAAAAATTTAAGAATTGGAACAAATTTTTTGATTTCCTAACTGATAATTCTTTATTTGTTGAAAATTCGTCTTTCTAGTTGAAAAATTCATAATTTTAGTTAAAAATTCATCTCTTTGGTTAAAAAATTTACTTTTTTTTCGGAAATTCAACTATGACATTTTTGGTAGAAAATTAATTTTTTTAATTAAAGTGTGATCTTTTTTAGTTGGAAATCTAACTAATTGTTGAAACATTTAGGAATTTTGTTAAAAATTCGTCTTTTTTGGTAGAAAATTAATCTTCTTGTTTGAACATTCATCTTGCTGATTTAGGATTCAACCATTTTTCTGACAATTTTTTTTTCAAAATTAATTTATTGAAGTGAAAATTTAACTTTCCATTTTTGGTTAAAAATTTATTGATATTTTTAATTACAATCTGTTTTGGTAGAGAACTCATTTTTTTTTTAATTACACTTCTTTATGTTGAAAATTATTTTTTGAACTAAAATCTGAACTATCCCATTTTTCGTTGAATATGAAGGTAATAATTGAAGCTCCATCTGTTTTGGTTTAAAACGAACCCTTTTGATTGAAAATTCAACTATTTTCTTTAAATTTCTATTTTTTTTTAATTGATTTCTATAATGGTAAAATCTACTTATATTACTTTTGGTTAAAAAATGCCATTTTTTAGATAAAAATCATATATTTGTTTGAAACTTTCTAGATTTTGTAGAAAATTCGAAATTTTTGGTAGAAAAGTAATATTCTTGATTGAAAATTAATATATTTTTTTAAGGATTCAGTTATTAAAAAAATTCTTTGCAGTTTGTCAAAAACGAATTTTAAAAAAAAATTCGATTTTACTATTTTTGGTTGAAAATTGATATTTTAAATTGAAAATTTATCTTTTTTATTTAATAATTTAATTTTTTTATTTTTCTGTTTTGGTAGAAAATTAATCCTTTTGGTTTAAAATCGATCTTTTTCGTTAAAGATTGAGCTATTTGGATACAAATTTATCTGTTTTGACACATTATTTAGAAATTCAGAATTTTGTTGAAAATTCGTAATTTTTGCTAGAAAAATAAACTTCTAAATTGAAATTTCATCTTTTTTTTCGAGAACTATATTATTTTGTTAAAAATTCCTTTTTTGGTGAAAAATTTATTTATTTAAGAAGAAAGTCGATTCTGCCATTTTTGATACAAAAATGATATTTAAAAAAATTGATTTTTTTGTTGTTAAAAATCTAATTTTTTTAAAACTGTCTTTTTAAGGTAGGAAATTAATCTTTGTGGTTGAAAATTCATCTTCTTCATTAAATATTTAATTTTTTTTTAAATTCCTTCATAGCTAGTCAAAAATTAATTTATGTAAAATAAAATTGGATTATATCATTTATGTTTGATAATTAATCTTTGAAATTAAAAATTGATATTTTTTAGTTGAAAATTCAACCATTTGTTTGAAAATGCGTATATTTCGATGAAAATTCGTGTTTTTGGTCAGAAATTAGTCTTCTTGGTTGAAAATTGATCTTTGTGATTAGAAACAAAACTATTAAGTTGCACATTCCGTTTTTTGGTTAAAAATTAAATTCTTCAACTAAAAGTTTAACTATCCCAGTTTCGGTGAAAAATTGAATTACAAATTGATATTTTTGTGTCGAAAATTCAGTTATTTGTTTCAACGATCGTCTTTTTACATTCTCATAATTTATGATTGAGAAAGTATTGGAATTGTCGGAAATTTGACATCACAGTTTTTCAACGGATCTCCACGTTTTGTGACCCCCTGACTCCGAAAATCAGGTTTTTACAATGGTGTCTGTCTGTATGTCTGCCCGTCCGGCCATCCGTCCGTAAACATGATAGCTCTCGAAAAAATAAACGGATTAAATCTATCTTCGGTACACTCTTTTAAAGTCCTAAAGTGAAGGACGAGTTTGTTAACCAGCCATTTTTGATAAAAGTTCAAAATGTGAGCGCATTTTGAACATTTTTTAGACCAATTTTTTCTGAATTTGAAAATTCTATATACGGATATTTATAGTATTAAAATGGACAAATAATTTATCATAATGACTTTTTTCGATAAAAAAATTCCCAGAGTTATAGCATTTTCTAAATTTTTTAAATCGACGAAAATCAAAATATTAAGCCAAAAAACGCACGATATGAAAAAAAAGAAAAAGAAGAAAAACATTTCTTTTTGAAAGCCCTACAAGATTATCATAACAAATTTTTGGATTTTCTTAAACAATCGAACTTTCAAATTTTTGATTGTACAAAGAATAATGAAAAATAAAATAGTCCATTTTGTGCACAAACTATGTAGGATACGAAAAAAGATGAATTAAAAAAATCGTTATGCCAAAAAAGATCCACAATTTCGTTACGAATCACTTCTTGATAAGATGCGTACTTTTTGTGTAATTCGTGAAAAATAACATTGAAAACGATGAGAATGTGTACTTCAAAGCCTACAGAGCTTTGAGAATCTTAATCTATACTCAAGTAGACAATTCAGGAAATGAAGACGCCAATAAATACTGGCATATAAAAGAGATGTTTTTGATAAAGTTTTATTAAACCATTATAAATGCAAAGAATAAATATGCGAGCGCGAAGCGCGAGGTGTAATTCTGCCCGAGCGCGTATCGCGAGATTCATCCGTCGCGCGCCTTAAGCGCGCTCAAACTTACGACCCGCGTTAAAAATTCTTCTGTTTGTTTGAAACTTCAACTATGTATTATCAAATTCATCTATTTCAATAAATTTCAACTAATTTGTTAAAAATTTAATTGTTTGTTGTTAAATATTAATTCTTTGAACTAAAAAGGAATATTCCTATTTCTGGTTCTATATATTTATATTTTAAATTTAAAATTTATCTTTTTTAGTTGAAAACTCCAATATTTGTTTGAAAATTGAACAATTTTATTAAAAATTTTACTGCGCCATTTTAGAATGAAAAATTATATTTAAAATTGAAAATTATTTTTTTTTTAGTTTAAAATTCGTCTTTTTGGTAGAAAATTAATTTTCTTTGTTGAAATCTTATCTTGGTTATAGGGGATTAAATATTTTCTTGATTTTTTTGTTTATTAAAACTTAATGTCTTTAAGAAAAATTTGCATTATATCATTGTTGTTTGAAAACTAATTGTTTTTTGTAGAGAATTAATTTTATGGGTAAAAAATTAATCTGTTGTTTATTATTTTTAACATAGATGTCAAAATTCGAGTTTTTATTGTCTTATATGGGAAAAAACGTCTTGCTTTTATTATATTGTTCTAGGATTGAAATTTAATTTAGTTGAAAACAATTTACATCCGTATAAGATTTCTTACAATTTATAATAATCATTTTTGTGCAGACAGATTATTTGCAAAATAAGAAAAAATTCAATATAATTACATATACGTGACTGAAAAAATAATTTGTAAACAACTTTTCCAATTGAAAATTGTTTCATTAAATAAAAAATTGATGACAAATCTTTTTCGACTACATTGGTATTGTTTTTTCATCAATTGTACTTCTTCAAAATAAAATAATGTTTTAAGAGTACTGCAAGATTCATCAATAGTTCTTAATGAAATTTAAAAATAAATAATTTTCATTTTTTTTAGTTCACAACTAAGATATTAATAGAAAATAATGCTTCCAATTGTAAAACTGCATACCTACAAGATATTGTGTACTTTTCACAGATTTAATAAAACTCACTGATGAAAGCCACCAATGTGTGCCGAAATATTTGAAACATCTTAATTAGTTTCAATTCACCTAACCTTAAACCATCAACTTAATAATTTCTACAAAATTCTGTTATTTATTTTAAAAATTTTCTTCAATAGAAAATTAACCTTTGTGATTGAAAATTAATCTTTTTTGTTAAAACTTCTACTGTTTGGAGTCAAATTCATCTGTTTTAGTTAAAAATTTTAATAATCTGTAGAAAATTTCATTTTTTTGACTGAATATTAACTTTTTTAAATTAAAAACTGCATTATTCTATTTTTGTTTAAATTTTTATATTTTTTATTGAACCTTGATCTTTTTTAGTTAAAAATGGAATAATTGGTTTGAAAATTCATGTATTTTGTTAGAAATATAAAACTACTTCCTTGAAAATTTATCTTTTTGATTGAGAATTTAACTATTTTGTTGAAAGTTCCTTTATAGTTAGTTCAAAATTAATTTATGTAAGATAAAATTGGATTATACCATTTTTGGTAGAGAATTGATATTTGAAGTTAAAGATTGTTCGTTTTTAGTTGAAAATTCAACCATTTGTTTGAAAACGCACATATTTCGACGAAAATTCGTTATTTTGGTAAGAAATTAGCCTTCTTGTTTGAAAATTCATCTTTGTGATAAAGAACAAAACTATTAAGTTGCACATTCCGTTTATTTCTTTTGTTCAAAATTAAATTATCTAATTGAAAATTTAACTATCCCACTTTTGGTGGAACACTGATATTTGGAATTAAAAATTGATATTTTTGGGTTGAAAATTCAGTTATTTGTTTTAAACATTGTCTTTTTTATATAAAATTAATCTTTATGGTTGAAAATACATCAGTTTGCTTGAAAGTTCAACTGTGTATCGTCAAATGCATCTATTTTAGTAAAATTTCAAATAATTTGTTGAAATTCAATTGTTTGTTGTGAAATATTAATTCTTTTAAATAAAAAGGAAGTATCCTATTTCTGGTTTTATATATTTATATTTTTAATTACAAATTTATCTTTTTTAGTTGAAAACTCCACTATTTGTTTGAAAACTGATCTTTTTGATTTGTGTTCAAGTATTTTGTTAAAAATTGATTGAAAATTCAACTGTACAATTTCAGGATGAAAAATTATATTCCTTATTAAAAATTAATTTTTTCATTTGAAAATTCGTCTTTTTGGTATAAAATTATTTTTCTTTGTTCAAATCTTATCTTGTTTATTGATATCATTGTCGCGGTTGAAAACTAATAGTTTTTTGTAGAGAATTAATGTTATGGGTAAAAAATTAATCTTCTTTTTATTATTTTTAACATAGATGTCCAAATAATGTGTAGAACTTGCGTGGTTTTAAGTGAATTCTATTTTATTTTAAATACTCCTTATAATATTGTTCTTGCATTGAAAATTAATTTTGTTGAAAATTCTATTATTTGTTAAAAAATTGTTTTAAATAGAAAATTAATCTTTGTGATTAAAAATTCATCTTTTTGTTCAAATTTTTACTATTTGGTGTCAAATTCGCCTGTTTTGGTTAAAATTTTAAATAACCTGTAGAAAATTTCATTTTTTATATTGAATATTAACTTTCATAAACTAAAAACGGAATTATTCTATTTTTGTTTAAAATTTGAAATTTTTTATTGAAACTTGATCTTCTTTAGTTAAAAATCGAATTATTTGTTTGAAAATTCCCGTGTTTTGTTGAAAATATGTGTTTTTTGTTAGAAATATAAAACTTCTCCCTTGAAAATTCATCTTTTTGATTGAGATTTCAACTATTTTGTTGTAAGTTCCTTTATAGTTGGTCAAAAACTAATTTCTTGCTGACCATTGAGTGATAATGAAAGCGCTCGTGCATCCCTACAGTATGCATCTGTTGCTGGAGGTTTTCAAAATTGTGTTTTTATAAAATAAAAATGGAGTATTTGCAAAATTGTCGGCAGATATAAAGACCCGATACATCCATAAACCTGAATATATTTTATTCAATCTCACATTTCTCAACCCATATATTGTTTAAAAGCACATAAAACATTGGAAGCCTATATATTCTATACAGCTGTTTTGTGATGACAGTGAAGTGCAAGGAGTTTAATGGTACTTTTCTGATATTGAGTATAGTTAGTCTAACATTGATGTATTTTTAGTTATAAGTTAATGTTTTAGTTATTATTTATATTCAATATAAACATTAATGCTAAGCATTATTCCTGTGAAGCATGGAATTTGTTATAAAATTTCATTGCTGATATAAAATACGGTAGCAAATTATTAAGATTTTTTGAGGTTAATATTACATTTTGCAATTCAAGAGCGAACTGCTTTTGAATCAAAAGCATTTTATTTATATCAAAAAAATCATTTAAACAAATAATTTTTTTAAATTAAAGAAATCACGTGACGTCATTTACCAAAATCAAATAAATTTTCTTTTAATATAAAAATATTTTTATGTCCAATCAAAAGAACCTAGTCAAGAAAATGTTTTTTTTTTTAATTAATACGAACTTTTTTCAGGGTGATGGTACATGTAAGTAAGATTGGGCGGCAATTTGTAGGTTGTTATGAGGCTTTGTGAAGTTTTGGGATAGGATCTACTATGAATTTTCTAGAGATAGAAGAAAAGGTTTTTTTTAGATATGATTAATGGTTCTCAGATTTCGATTTTTCAGTTTCCTTGTCCCCCATAAAGGAAGAGTGAAAGTTCTCATTGCTGATTTTTTTTGCAAATTCTTTTCCTGTTAGTTCAACTATTCCTTTGGAATCGATTGTAAATGTTCCATCTAGGGTTTTCAATCCGACTATTCTTGTGTTCCCTTTTGATCTAATTAATTTCATGATTTTGGTTTACTAGGCAGTCTGATAAGTACCTGAAAATTCTAAGAGATGGCATTAGTATTCACTAATGTGAACCATTTTCGTCGAGCTTGATCCTTCAAATGACGCC
>NC_046658.1:70407198-70419254 GCF_010883055.1 Belonocnema kinseyi
ACGAGCACAGTTGATGCTGAACGATCTGGGCGCCCAAAAGAGGTCACTACACCAGAAAATGTCGAAAAAATCCATGATATGATGTTGAATGATCCCAAAGTATCATTGGAACATATCATTGGAACGTGTGGACAATATCGTGCATTCAGTTTTGGGCATGAAGAAGCTCTGCGCGCGATGGGTGCCGCGTTTGCTCACAGTGGACCAAAAACGAATTCGTGTGACAACTTCCCAGCAGAATTTGGTATTATTTTCGCGTAAGCCGACCGAGTTTTTGCGCCGATTCATAACCATGGATAAAACCTGGATCCACTACTTCACTCCTGAGTCAACGCAACAGGCAAAACAGTGGGATCCACCGGGCCAAAGTGCTCCGAAGCGTCCAAAAACGCAGCAATGGGTCGGAAAGGTTATGGCCTCCGTATTTTGGGATGCACATGGCAAAATATTCGTGGACTATCTTGAAAAAGGTGAAACCATAACCGGAGCATACTATTCATCATTATTGGACCGATTGAAAATGGAAATCGCCTAAAAACGACCGCATTTGAAGAAGATAAAACCGCTTTATCATCACGACAATGCGCCTGTTCATTCATGCTTAGTTGCACAAGCAAAATTGCATGAAATCGGCTTCGAATTGGTTCCTCAGCCACCGTATTCACCAGACCTGGCCCTCAGCGACTATTACTTGTTCCCTAACCTGAAGAGATGGCTCACCGGTAAGCGTTTTTACTCAAATGAGGAGCTCATAGCTGAAACTGAGGCGTATTTTGGAGACCTTCCGATCGAGTACTTTTCGGACGGTATCAAAAAGTTAGAAAATTGTTGGACTCGCTGTATCGACCTAAAAGGAGAGTATGTTGGAAAATAAAACCGACTTTGGCCAAAAAAACGTCTCCGTGTTTCATTTTTCAGGGACTTACCAGACTGCCTAGTAGATCGTCAACGTGGAGACATGAAGATGATTGGAGACAGTTTTTAGGAAATTGTTTTCGAGTTGATTTATTTCAATATCTAGGATCTCTTGAAAAGGTGTCCAGTTAGATTTTTTGAGTTCTATTTAGGAGAATTAATTATATTAGTTTCAGAACTCGAGAACGTCATGTTACTTGGAAAGTGATCACTATCATGAAGTTGTGTCACGGTATACTATTGGAGTTTCGATGCAATTTGTAGGACACACAAAGTTACATCGATTGCACTAAAGGTTTAGTGAGCGATGTTGTGATCGGATGGAGATTAATTTTTAAATATGAAGAGATCATGGTTGTCAACAACATTTTCAATTTTTCCCCTCTAGTATTATTTTTTGAAATTCCCCATAGAGTGTTAGGAGCGTTAAAATGTCATAAGACTATAAAAGGTTTTGGTAAATGATTAATTAGGTTCCCGGTAAAAAAGCCTTGCATTAAAAGGTATTACAAATTTTGAATCCTTAAGAATGCCGTTTCTGTCCTTCGTTTCTTAATCCCCACCAGGCCGCGAAAATTAAAAGATTCCAATCACTTTTAAAACCGATTTCAGTTGCCAGACGTAACCTCTATTAATTTAAAAACAAAATTTTCGTTTGAAGCATTAAAACGCGTTCCAAAAGCATAAAATGTGCAAAATCTAGTAGGATTGTATACAAGAATATATATCTTTATCGTAAATTATTTGCTTTGTTCAAATATTATCAATTACAAAAATATAAAATCATGATAAAAAATTCAAAAAATTATTTTTCACCAGAACCTCATGTGTGGGAATTAATCCAGAGATCGTAAAATGACTGGTGCCATGTTTTAAAAAGCTTTTTACCTTATTATTATTCGAAAAACAGTAAATGAAAGTGAAAAAATTTGCTATATTGAAAGGGATTAAATTTTTCTATTTCTTGGTTGCTTTGTGGTGTTCAGAAAAATATTTTCGGCACTAGGTACAGAAAGGAATTCAATTTAAGAGCTAACTTCAACTACTGTGGAGATTCAAAACTGGAGGAAAAAAATGGGATCCAGAAGTATTCAATATTTCTCACGTTACTACTGGATGAATGAAATTTTTCAATACTTTTTAATGCAAGCCTTCTTACGGGGTTATCTATTTAAGATTATTCGAGCTCGTAGCTATTGAGCGGCTGAAATCGACTCAATTTTTATTTGGTTTGTTGTAACATCGGATGTCACCAAATTAATTGTTACTAAAGTTGGTTTCTTGCAAATAAATTATTGCAGGATTTTGTTCTATAATTATAATCTGTAATTCTCCGATATGGGTTTAAAACTCGTTAAGATTCCATTGAAGAATTTGTATTGTCGACGAATAGTCATACTTTTCCTTTGAGGAATCAATCATTGATTCGATGCCCTCGACATAGAATCCAGGTTGTTGATGTTTTTTGAGATTTTTGATTAGTCTGATAAATGCCATTTTTATTTCTCGCTCTAATAATATAATAAATTAATAATAAATAATTTTCAAGAAGTATTTTAAGTGTCTGGAAATTCAAAATGTAATTTAAAGGTTTGTTTTCTAAAACTTCTTTTGTAGGGAGAAGTAAATAAATGAAAGTCCGTCGGGTTTTTAATGTTTTCGGTATTTTCGGATTTTTTCATTTTTCTATTGTTATGGACTCACGGAGGGTTATCTGACGTTTCCTGTTATAAGGGGGTAAAGTGTCATTCGTAGTGTCTATTGCTATGTCGGATGAAGAGAGAACACGTTCGGATGCGTTTTGGCTCGGATTTAGATAAGAAATTCCGAGTAAGATGCTATAATTAATAGATCAGGTTGATTTTCGGTATTGTTTTGTTAGGAATCGATACATTGGGATTATTTTTATTTTTGGACACGCAATATTTAGCGAGGTGACCAACTTGTTTACAAGTTAATCAGGTGGTACTTTTCGAGGCGCGGAAGATTCGATAAGTGGTGACTTCGCACTCAATAAGCATTGATTTAGGTAATCGGTTTACTTCTGCAGGTTGGATATACATTTGTCGACGAAATTTGAGTACGTGAGAAAATCCTTTTTCAGCAATGCCTGCTCTTCAGAAGGTTCTTTTGGAATTTGGAGGACAGCTTAATTTATTTTTTTTGGAGTTCTGCTTCAATTATCTCGTGGGGAATCACTGGTGAAACATTTGAGAGAATTATTTTTTTCAATGGGCTAATTATTGGTCGCATTACAAAATGCTAATTTTAAACTACGATGTCTTTATGTTTGTCGGTGAGGTCTTTTATAATTTTTTTGCTGAAGAGAAAGAGGCAGATTCTACCATCAGAAAGTTTAGAAACAAATCTTATTTTTTTCATTTTTGATAAAGGTACCGAGGGGCTACACATATTCTTTAAATACTATGCCTCTACAGTCTTCAATGAGTAAACCTTGTTTCCTTTTATGGAAAATTTGGTAAATGGCGGGTGCGTAATATTTCTTGTTGGAGGATAGTTCTGCGATACAAGTTAGAAAGAAACTTATGTTTGTTCAGCTTCGAACGGAGAAAATAAACGAGAAAGATTTGGAATCCAAAAAGTCTCATGTGTAAAAGTGTCAAAAAATGCATTTTCTTTTTTTGCTATAACAAAATCGACATGCAGTTGTTCATAGTGAAAAATACAGTTGAGAAAAACCGCGAGTCGACATGCAGCTTTTTTATATGTAAAATATCTGTAATACCTCCACAATGGCTTACAAGCGAAAAAAAACACCTGAGTGGTTTTGTCAGTCCGAAAGAAAAAGACGCGACTTTCTTGAAGTGTAAGAAGACGCGAAGCTGAAAAATTTACAGAGGAAGAAAAACTTTAGTTAAAGTACACTCGACCTCATTGTATTGATCAAGACAGCCTCGTCGCTTTTACAAGTTAAAAAGACCGCGAGTCAACACGCAGTCTTTCTGAGTTGTATAGACATACGTCATACATGGTATGTCAAATACAACTTTTCAGTAACTTCTAGTTTAATTTTGCAGCGAATTACAAATTTCAGTTGCAAAAAACACGTTATTAGATAAAATCTATTTGTTTGTCAGAATTCTCGTTTGCGTAGATAGACGCAGTTTTGTTTTGCAAATTGATTTGATGTGAAAATATGATTTTCGTCAAAAATGTGTCTTAAGCGTTGTTTTAACATGCACGGCAGAGTTGGTAGGTGTCATGTCAGGATTATATGGTGTGGGGGTTGTAATTCACGGACACAGACACTTTAAATTTCCTTTGGGTTTGAAAAGCCAAAATTCTTGGAACACTTTAACTATGATCACTCGTCGTAAGTATAATCTTTCGCGACGGAAGTTGAGCCAAGACTGAATAAATCATTGTAAAGTGTATGATGGATGGAAAAATTCAAAATTGTGTGACATTTATACTTTTTAATGAAATCTTCCTAAGCTTCGCCAGCAAATCAGAATATAAGACATTCCATGTTTTCCAAAAGTATAAAATGGTGGCCAAAAAACAAAGGAAAATCAATCAGTTTCAAAATTTTTGAATGAAATCTGTTTAAATTTCACAAGATAATTAATTTGTTCAGTTTTCTTGTAAATTGTATTAAGAGTAAGCTACATGCAATGAAATAATAAATTAATGGATTTAAGTTGAGTAAATATTATTTAGATGCAAAAAAGGGATACCTTGACTCAAAGAAATCATATGTTGGTTCATATTTCTTTCATACAAAGAAACATTTCTTTGCAATAAATGCGAGAATAAATGTTAAAATTATTAAGTCTAACAAATGATTTCTTGCTAGCTAAGAACCTAGTTTCTTTGAATCTGTTTTTCATACCCACGGAAATAGTTCCCCGTTTCAATAATATTAATTCTTTAAGGTAATAAATGCGTGTTTAAATGAAGTAATTCATTCTTCTACGAATCAAGTAATGTAAGTATTTTTAAGTGGAAGAAATATTTTTTTGAGATAAATAAAATGATTCATCGAATTAAAAAAAATGTATCCAATCTGAAAACTTGGCAAGATTATTGCAAGTAAATAATTATGTACATTTACAAAATATATTTTTAAATTAAACTTTGTTCTATTTCATTAAAAGTAATCGTCATTCGAATGGAAAATCTGCAATTAATTAATTAGTAGAAATATTTGTGCGAAACAAATGATTCTGAGAATAGCTGTTTACTCAACAGGAGTAGCGACAGCGAATGTTCATGTGCGCAGTATAATAATGAGGCCGTTATAATCCTGGGGGTTTTATGAGCTCATAATTAGGGCTAAAATTTCATGGCGGGTATTCGTATATTTACTCGGATACTTTGGTACCCGGGTAATAACCGAAAACTCAGGTATTCGGGGATTCGGGTACTCGACGAATTTTTCGGAATTTGAAAGGAATATTTTTCCGCAAATATGGCGCTTAATGTCAAATTACCCCATAACTAATTTGGTCGTTGACATGCCATGCTGACGAACTGTATGAAGGGCTATCTGGAATTTGTGATACTGTAAAATTTTGTTTCACTGTTTTCCTGATAACCGAAACTTACTTGGATAACCGAGTATTACATTACAGTATTACACGACTGCCTTTCTCTCTCTTTCAGGGAAATAGGGAGAAACATCAACAATATTATGGGGAGCATCATGAGGAGCGACGATATAATTATCAGAAAGATCGTGAAGAATGACTGTCAGCTAATACTCATCGATTACGTAATTGGGATTATAATGTAAAAAATTACCTAGAAATAATTTTACGCTTAAGTACAAAGTTAAGACAGAATAGTTTTCATGGACAAGCCATGTTGTGCTCTCAAGAAGTGGAAAAAATCGCAAAATAACTTCCTTGGATTGCTTTTGTATCTGGAATTTTAATTATCATTGAAGTTTTAGAAAATATCAATTTGGTTTGAAAATTCACAGTTTCCATATATAAAAGGTGAGAAGGCATTATAATGGTTAATAAAAACTAATAATTTATTTCCAAATGTTAAAGTTAATTTTCTTTTAGATGAAAATATCATGTAAAACTCAATTTATCATATCAGTGAAGTGCAAAATTATCATGGTCGATCACAAAATTTAAATATCACATAAACTCTCGCTTTCAGTCATCCCGTTCTCAGCCTTCCTAGAAGTGCTGGCTCCTGCAGTTTCTCAGGGGAGTAGGGCGAAAGTGGTTGCGACATTCTATATATAAGGGTAAATGGGAATGTGAGTGACTGTTTCGATATTATTCAAGGAGTTAGACAAGGATGTATTATGTCTTCATGGTTATTTATATTATTTATGGACAAGTGTTTAAGAATGGCTCTTTTCGACGAAGAGGGCGTGGATCTCGAAACAGTAAGGTACGTGGGTTAGCATTTGCAGCTGATAAGGTTTTTATAGCAGAGTCAATCGAAGACTTATAAAGAATGTTGAATAAACTGAATGCAAGCATGAAGAGCATGGGCCTTAAAGTTAACGGAAATAAAACAAAAACTATGGTGTTCGAAGGAAAGAGTGAGAAAGCACTATGCAATATTGTATTAAATGATGAGAGAATTCAACAAGTTGAGAAGTTCGTATACCTTGGTAGCTTATTTACTAGGGACGGGAAGATAGATGAGGAATCAGATAGACACATGAACGAAGGTGAGAAGGTTATTGGTAGAGCAGGGACCCTTATCAGAAGTAAAAATATATCAAATAAGGCTAATATGGCAATAAATAATTCTATATTTTTACCGACTGTATTATACAGTAGCGAGACATGGACCGATCAAAAAAAAGATAAGAGTAAAGTTAATGCAATTGACATGAGATTCTTGCGCATGATATGCGGGAAAACTCTGATGGACAAAGTGAGTAACGACATACTTCTCAAAGAATGTGGTGCAGAAGAGACGTTAGTAGAGAGATGGGAAAGAAGTCGTTTAAGATGTTTCGGGCATGTTGAGAGAATCTCAAATGAACGACTAACGAAACAAGTTTATCAAGGTAAAGTAAATGGCATCGTGCCCAGGGATAGACCGCGGAAAGAATGGTTAAAATGTGTGAATGAGAACCTAGTTAGAAGAGACATAAGAAGCCACAGAAACACGAAATCCTGCATGAAAAAAATGCATGGACATAAAAGAAGCTAGAGAAGTATGCCAGGACAGAAAAATATGGCGACAAATAGTTAATAAAAAGGGTGTTAGCAGAGTGAAATACCACTTGAACAAAATACCTTGGATACAAATGGACCCAAATGGGGAACCTTACATGACGACTTTGTATGGATATTTATTCTGGGTGATTCCTAGAAAGATTGGTCAGCAATCAGGGTCGGAGCAGTGTTGCAGAACTAACGTGTTATTTAAATAAATATCACGAGAATTCTGGATCAATCTAAAAATGGTATACCCCTTCCTCACATTACTCCCTTCCCCAGCGAGTGAGTCACGCCTACCCCGAAAGGGAAATGGCTGAATGGTGTATATATTCCAATTGGAAATGAGTCAGGCGGCCCCCACTGTTTATGTTTCTGTCCCCCCGAAATCAGTCCAAGGCCATTTAAAGGCAACTCCCGACAATTGATTGGAAGCGAGAGTTTGGTGTATATGTGATGTATAAATATTAAATATAAAGGAGGGGTTAACCACTCTATTTTCTCTTGTAAACTATAGGTTACAAGATTACAAGTTTACGTAGGATTACAAAAGAGTACAAGAGTATTTTTTCAAAATATGTCATACTTTTTTAATGTGTAAATTAAAAAAATATATTCTTATCGAATTTTCGTTTTTTTTTTTGGAAGAAACCCGTGGCTGATAGGCTGTAAATGCAGAAGTAGTGCAAAGCTAACCAGCGTCCCAAGCAATCTAACCAGGATTGGTTGGAACGCTATAAGGTCAGAATAAAGTTATTTGAATAAGGGTTTCCATACTTTTTTATAAATATTTTTTATGATGAATGATGTATTCAACAAAAATGTTAAATATGGTACAATTTTCAGAATTGTATCTGTATTATTTAAAAAATGTATTATCTGAATTTCATGCCAAAGGTAATAATCTATAATAGTTAAAATAAATAATTGTTTAGATAATGTATTTTAACTTATAACAATATTCTTTTACAATAATGCTAGAAAGTTGCAGTTTTTTCAATAATTTGACCCTTTTTGCTCATTCTTCAAATAGGGCAAGGTAATAATTAATTAAGTTCAACAAACCTAATAATTTGAATAAAAGATTATTGTTTATAACTATATGCTTATATAACAATGCTAAAGAGGTGCGGTTTTTCTAAAACTTTTAACTTTCTGTCCACTTTTTACTTAGTGATATATTAAATAATTGAAGTTTACAAACATAATTCTTTGAAAAATTTATTATATATTATATGCATATACATATGAATATTTTAAGAATTATTCTCTCGGAAAAAGATGCAATAGTCTAACATTACTATAAGAGAAGATAGTTATAAACAATAATATGTTTGTTAGCTAACGCTAATTACTACTTCATTATATGTAAAATGTGGGAAAAAGGTAAAACTTCAGAAAAAGCTGCAACTATCTAGCATTACTATTGAATAAGATAGTTATAAACAATAATAATTTGTGTAAAAATAATTTTTGTTAAATTACAATTAATATTACCTTACGCTAAGTGAGAAGTGAACAAAACGATAAGCATTTAAGAAATGACCCCGACTTTCTAACTCTTCTAAGAGAAAAGTGCTATGAACGGTAATAAATTGTTTAAAAAATTTATTTAAACATTAAATCATAAGTAGAAAGCAATATGTTACATGTAAGAAATATTTCGTACTGAAAGAAACCATAAAAAGATAATTAACTGCAAAAACTCATTGTTTTTCATAGTTTTCATAGTTATCAACTCATAGTTTTCACTCATAGTTCTTACCTCATAGTTTTCAACTACATAGTTACATACTTGTGGGATCAAAATGTAAAAATTTATTTCTAATTCGTATTGTATGGCTAACTGTGAAGAGAATGTTGCGGTTCAACTCGATACACCTAATATTGACGATTCTGAATAAAATTGAGAAATTTTGTTTCTTTCGGAAAATTAGTGTTAAACTTCATGGGGGATTGTCTTTAACGGTTTAAATGTTTATAACCGTTGTTACTCTATGTGAAAGAAGTATTTAATACACAGGGTGATTTTTTTAACTTGAACCTTTGGATTCATAACATTTTTTCATAGAGTGCCTATTTTTCGAGATAGTTGAAAGTTTCAATTAAAACCAAAATCACCCTGTATATACAGGTGATTCATAACATTTTTTCATAGAGTGCCTTTTTTTCGAGATATTTGAAAGTTTCCAGTTCACCCTGTATATACAGGGTGATATTTTTAACTTAAAACTTTCAAATATCTCGAAAAATAGGCACTCTATGAAAAAATGTTATGAGTCAAAAGTTTCAAGTTAAAAAAATCACCCTGTATACTATATACCAGTCTTTTTCAACCTGCCTTTATATTTACTTTATATTTGTAAAATTATAAATTTGCAATCCAATCTTCTAATGTTTATAATGTTGCTAGTTTTTAAATATTAAAAAAATTGTATTTTCCTCAGAGAACACTGAAACCGTTAAACAGAATAATTCCCGCGCTTGAAAAAACTACCCCTAATGCTAGAGTCGGTAAGATAGACCAGCGCGACGGAAAAGTTCTGCATTTCACCACGTGAGGGACTAGTATCGCCTCGCCACCCCTCTACTTCCACCCATACCAAACCAGCGAATGGGCTGGTCGCGTTCAACTCGCGAGCCACCGGTTCAGTCAGTCCGTCTCGTGCTTTCGTATTAGTACTTGATGTTACATTTTTTGTTCATGACGTTCAACGGTATTCCTGCCATTAGCCGGCGATGTGACCGGCATTCGAAAGTTCCGCGTACCGCGAAATTTTTGGCGACCATTATCCTTTGACTCGTCAGCGGAATTCCTCCCCTCCAGGCGGGCACGTGGAACAAGTTTCAAAGGCAGGTGCAACTTGCCTCCGTAGTGTCAAAGACACGCATTCTCTTCTGAAAAGCGAAACTCTCTCGACCAGATTTTAAATCACAATTTTTTAATTCCTCATGGACTCCACTCAAATTCAAAGTTCCAGCTGATAGTTCACTTTTCTTTCAATCGTTGAAAGTTTCATTTCGGAGTTTCATTCGTTCTACTTAAAAAAAAAAGAAAGTACGTGGGAGTCGAAACTCCATTGTGTACGTCCTCGAGTGATTTAACCCGAAACAAAACAAACGTACGTACTCAAACTGACAGTTGTGACAGCTCTGAATAAATTCCAAACATTCGAAAACACATTCCTAATCTTAATTTTTTAATATACTTGTTACTTTTTTTATCGCGAAGTGTTTTTTCCGTGTGACTAAGTGAAGTGTAGTTATAGAGTTAATAATTATAAGAAGTGTTTATTAAAAAAGTTTATAAGGACATTTCATTAAGTTTATAATAAGAAAATTGATCGCGAAAGGAATACGTAGGTAGGGGGTTAGAAAAATTAAAGATAGTGAAAAGTTAGGAGGTTTTGGTACTGGAAATCAACGGAACGGGATGAGGCACTACTAAGTGATCTCTCTGAAAGATTTCATCAAGAAGAATATCGTGATTCGGAGCAGGGGCGTGTGGCATCGTTTTATTTGGAGCATTGTGGATTGGGAGAAATGTCCACAAAGTTGAAAAGGGAACCGGTAACCGGTTATGTCATTGGCTGGAAACTGGATCGTGGAGCGTGTTGACTTACAACAGATGAAGAAGCGTGCCGATATCTGAGAGAGAGGTCGACGAAGTGTGCTAGACACGAGAGAGGAAAAAAGGGCGCCTCTCTCTTTCATCCCCACCACTAACCGGAACTCATATGCTCATACACGCGCGGAAAACGGTAAGTTGAGAGGTGTAGGAGTTACGAAACTAACGAGCCGCGTCCTTTTGTTGAATTCGGGCATTTGCTTCTTTCATCCGTTTTCGATCCTGTGCAGTTACAATTTACCGTCAGCTTTACTCACATCATCTTAAGAGGTTGCGTTATATTTTAAATTATGTTTCTGTCAAATACATAAATTGGTCCAAACGGTACACTTCTATTTTGCTCTAACTGTTACAAAAGAATGAAGTTCGACGTAAAAATTCCTCACTTACTATAATCAAACAAGAAAAAAGTTAGATACCTTGATTAGCTCAAAAAATTCAATCTTGACGCCAAATTTTATGCTTTTGTAAAAATTAGAGAAAAATGGTTAATATATTTAGTGTCTCGTTTGGACTAAATATCTCTCTCAAATATGAAAACAATAATTATGAATTCTTGAAAAGGATGAAAAGGTAAATAACCTTATTTTATTATCTGTTTTTGGAGGTCAGGTAGTAATTTTTCCAGTTTCGATTTTATGTGGTTAATTGTTTCTAATGCTAATAACAATTTAAGTTAAAAACTTGATAAATGAGCTAATTTCGAATTGTCAAATAGCACTTATAATATTTGTAAATGTACACATTAAAAAAATTTAAGCCCCAATATTTGTATAATTAAAAAAAAAAACGTTTCAAATCAAATAATATTAAATTCAATAATTAATTATTTGTATAATTTTTTATTATCTGTGTGGATTCTCAAACACTGAATTGGCGATTACTATATTTCATGGGGAAAAGATACTGCACAATGATATCGCAATACATCTGTATTGAAATAAAGCGCAGTATGATAACGTACAAGCAGGTTCTGGAGCTTTTTAGGATATTATAATACACTAGCATCGCTTGGCTACTACTAGAACCCTCGTGTAATTAATATAATAAAATAATAATACAATGTAAAATCTTGCAATGTGCGATATCACGATTTTACGATATTATGTGGTAATTACGATATATAGCGCAGGAATTACGGTATATATTGCAATTCTTGCGATATAGTTTTCTCCATGTTAAACTTTAAATCTGAATGAATGAATATAAAGTGATTAAATCATCATTAATTCGCACTACATATAATATTTATTTGTATAAGAATCACTGATTCATAAAAAGAAGTTATAGCTTAAAACAGTACTAATTATCATTACATAGATTTTCAACTATTTTCAATTATATACCTTCAAAGA
>NC_046658.1:70419354-70422699 GCF_010883055.1 Belonocnema kinseyi
TCTGAAAAATCTCTATCCCTTCCACACACTACTCCTTTCCCCTGCCGAGTGAGTCACGCCTACCCCGAAAGGGAAATGGCTTAATGATGTAATAATAATAAACTTGAATGAAGACGCACTCTGTAAGAACAACTGAAAAGTGCAAACTAAAAAGCGATAGGTTTAAACTTTTTTTTTGATGCAGAATATTTATTAATATTTATTATACTTTACTGAGAAAATTTAAAAAATTTCGCATAGGTATAGAGGAAAGTAATAAATAGCCCACGATTATTTGATGGTTAGTAACTATGGAAGTTCGATTTAGTTTAATGAAAAATAATATGTGTCTACTCTAAAAATCTGCTCAAAATAATTAAAGTTGGAATTTCGCTACACATTTTTATTTGATAGCAGCCAACTGCTCAAATAGCACGGTGCTCGTGGAAAGGTTGATTAGAGGGGTTAACCACTTAAAATTTGCTACAGAGCATTTATAAAGTTGCCTGAAATCTCGTAAAATCCAAAATTGTAGTTAAATTCGACTCAGAAATATCTCTTAAAGATTTTCAAATTATGCAAACAAAAATTATTTTTCAAACAATTAAATTTTTATAAACAATTCGAGACTCCTTATAAACAAATCTACCAGTTCGAAAATAGTTTCAAGCAAAGATTTTGCAATAAAATACTCCTAGGAGTTTTTTAATCACGTTGAAAAAATAATTATATAAAAAACAATTACAAGGTTTATAATCATTTTGTACGGTTTTAGTTGTTTAACGTACAATATTGCGAACTTACACCATACAGAAAAATATAAACAATTTAACAAAAGTAACAAACGAAACACATTCTTTGAACATTATGGAATGCAAATGAATGTTTCAAAATGTAAAAACTCCAATTTAAACATTTAAAAAAATTTAATTTTAGTTTTTTTAAATTTATATATATAATTAAGAAACAGTCAATTATATATCATATTGCTTTTAAATGTGAACTTTAACAAAAAAGCATTCAAACATTAATGTTTTTATATTTCGGATACGTGTATTTTCAGACTGTGACAAATTATTGGCAAGTTAGAAACGATTATTGCAAATGAATACAAATTTTAACCTTAACCACACAATCAGTGGAAAAAGCACTGTGAAACACTTATAATTGGTTATAACTTTGATTTCCCTTGTTCACTGATCATGATACCTCATTCTCCCATAGAAATTGAGGCTCATTGCTTCCATGTATTGGTGCTGATTGCACGCACTCTAATAAATGGCTAATTTTCGTAATGCAATTCGGAATGAGCTCGAATGTCCCCGAAAATAGTGGAATTGTATTCATGCATTGTCCTTCAGTACTGAGGGATTATACAATCGAAATTATTTATCCTCTAATTATTTACCGGTAATCTGAATGTAAAAGAGGATGATTTAAATTTAATCTTCAATTCGAGCCAATTATAATAGCGAAAATATAGCCCAATAAATATGTATTAAATGTTTGTTAATTATATCACCAAAATCTTTGCCCAAATTCTCTCAAAGAGACTAATAAATTGGACCGAAGAGTTTCATCTTTTACCTGAGTGACAAGCGGGATTCAGGAGGGGCCGGGGCTGTATGGACCATATGTTTCCTCTTAACTCATTAATTCAAAATCGCCTGAGATTAGAAAGAGGAAAAGTTCATGTATTATTTATTGATTTTAAAGGAGCTTTTCCCTATTTGAATCATACAATCTTATGGGAAAAAATCCTGTCAAAGAGATGTGGATCGAAATTCACGAGAATAATAATTAATTTTTACTCCAAGGCTAATGTAGCAGTTAAGGTGAATAAAGGTGTCTCCCAAGCGGTAAAGATTGAAAAGGGAGTTATGCAGGGGGAAGTCCTCAGTCCTACGATGTTTACCTTGTAAATCAAATATTTGTAGGAATTTTTTCTTGCTACAATTATCAGAGGTATATCGTTAGATCACTTAAATGAAATTTTGCTTCTCGCATACGCGGACGACTTGGCTATCCTTGTTGACTCCATTGTGGGCATGAGAACTGTGAGAAGGATTCTTGAAGAATTATTTGAATATTGTAAGATAAATGATTTGGAAGTCAATTTAGATAAGACGAAAATTGTAATATTTAGGAAGGGAGGACAGGGTCATAATAAAAAACACCCAACTTTTATGTACAATAGATTCAAAGTGGAAATTGTTAAGAATTATACTTATCAAGGCACACTCTTCAGTCAATCTGCGATTTTTGTAAATGCAATGAATGCGGCTGTAAGTAAATCTAATATAGCTTTCAACTCTACGTCTGCGATTTCTCTGATTCCTAGTTTGGAACTTGACTCCTGCAATCCTATTGTTGAACTTTTCCAAAGCCTTGTAACTAGCATCTCAATGTACGTTGCTCAAATATAGAGTCTACGATATTTTGAGATAATTGAAAAAATTCAGACATTTCTTAAACGAATCCTTCATGCACCAAAAAGTACTGGAGGATATGCAATTATAATAGAAGTGGGTGCCTCTCAACTGGCGATTTGACTTTTCAGTTTAATTCTTAATTGGTTCGAGAAAATCTTGAAGATGCCTGATGATCTATACCCAAAAAAATGTTATTTGAGTTTAAGATATCTGGAAAAATTTGAAACAGTCGGACTTAATAAACATAAATATAATTGGGCCCACCAGGTTAAGAATATTTTCTTGGAAATAGGGGCGGGGGACGAATGAGATTCTCTGTCTCTGTCCTCCTCACAAGATCATAAAATGACTTGGATAAGAGAGTATGATGAAAGGCTTTATCAGATAGATTTTCAGAGGGCCCAGTCGTCCTCGGCTCTCATACTTTATCACCACCTGACTTTGCCGGATGGGCCTCAAAAATATTTCATTACAAGAACCCCGCTCAGATTTATCAGAGTAATTGCCCAATTGCGTTTAATTAACCGATTTCAGTCTAGAATTATATTGAAAAATAACGCCCACAGGATAGATTTGAAGGATTATTGTAATTACTGCTATCAAGATATTTGTAAGTCCGCATACGTGTGTCATTTATTAATAGAATGTCATGTCTTTATTACCGAAAGACAATTATACACAGGGTGATTTTTTTAACTTGAAACTTTTGATTCATAACATTTTCTCATAGAGTGCCTATTTTTCGAGATATTCGAAAGTTTCAAGTTAAAAAATCACCCTGAAAAATAGGACCTCCGTAAAAAAATTTTATGAATCAAAAGTTACAAGTAAAAATAATCACCCTGTATAAGTGAAGGTACGACTGTGGAGGAACTGAGAAATGCCTGGTATAAAATTCTGGATAATCCTGAAGCTAGAGATATTAGAAATGCAA